>NW_022630995.1:31479155-31494708 GCF_010015895.1 Lontra canadensis
ATGACCCAGCAATTGCACTGCTGGGTATTTACCCTAAAGATACAAACATAGTGATCCGAAGGGGTACGTGCACCCGAATGTTTATAGCAGCAATGTCTACAATAGCCAAACTATGGAAAGAACCTAGATGTCCATCAACAGATGAATGGATAAAGAAGATGTGGTATACATACACAATGGAATACTATGCAGCCATCAAAAGAAATGAAATCTTGCCATTTGCGACGAGGTGGATGGAACTAGAGGGTATCATGCTTAGCGAAATAAGTCAATCAGAGAAAGACGACTATCATATGATCTCCCTGATATGAGGGAGAGGAGATGCAACATGGGGGGTTAAGGGGGTAGGAGAAGAGTAAATGAAACAAGATGGGATTGGGAGGGAGACAAACCATAAGTGACTCTTAATCTCACAAAACAAACTGAGGTTTGCTGGGGGGAGGGGGTTGGGAGAAGGGGGGTGGGCTTATGGACATTGGGGAGTGTTTGTGCTATGGGGAGTGCTGTGAAGTGTGTAAACCAGGTGATTCGCAGACCTGTACCCCTGGGGATAAAAATATATGTTTATAAAAAATAAAATATAAATAAATTAATTTAAAAAAATAAAAATATAAATTTAATGATCTGCTTAACTCATTTCCCACTATATTTATTTATTTAAATAGTTAAGTAGAATACAATTGCTACCTGTTAGCCTCTGGGCTACCTGTGAGAATCAAAGGTGTCATTTTTAGGTTGGAACACATCTTTTTTTTTTTTTAAGTATATTTGACTATTGGGACTTCATCAAAATAAAAAAGCTTTTGCATAGTGAAGGAAACTCAACAAAACGAAATGGCAGCCTACTGAAAGGGAGAAGGTATTTGCAAAAAACAAATCTGACAAGGGGGTCAATACCTAAAATTTATTAAAAACTTATGCAATCCAACACCAAAAAAAATCTGATTATAAATTGGCAGAGGACCCGAATAGACATTTTTCCAAAGAATATATACAGATGGCCTACAGAAGCATGAAAAAATGCTCGACATCACTCATCATCAGGGAAAGGCTAATCAAAGATGACACTCCAACGCCGACTTTGCTAGTCAAGACAAACAAGTGTTGAGAGGCCAATATGTCAGGGATTCAGCATGGTTCTCCTCTGTTCTCATGTTTGACTTGAAGTACTGGAACTTCCTCTACCCTAACTTTCAACTCCTGTCATGTATTCCTGTTCCAGTGGCTGTCCCTGTCTCCTCCCTTGAGTCTGATCTTGTACTGATTTTCTTTTGGTTTCCTTTATTACTTCAGACCTGATTTTCTCTCTACCACTAGGTCCTCACTGATATCAACACTTTGATGATCAGAACTTCTTTTTATCCATTTGCTTAGCATTTATTTAGTATCCTCAATGCCATACATTCTACTAAATACTGATTATATAGTGGTGAGTAAAATAAATCATAATGTATTTGCCCATCTCATGTCAATCGTAATGTATTTGCCCATCTCATGTCATTATTCCTTTTGCAACTAAAATTGCTTATAATAATCATTATTATTGTAGGTTAATTAACAATTATAATACTTGTATGATATAATCACATGCACACAGTCACATGCAGAAATGCATGCACATACACACACAAAGGCACACAATAACTAGATAACCCTTGCATTACTGTTTCCGTTTTCAGTTAGATATTGATTTATAATAACCTTGAACATGTTAGGTTTGCCTGTACAAGCATACCAATAGGTTGACAAATATGAACTGCGTATTTTCTGTTTTTTTTAAAAGATTTTATTTATTTATGACAGAAAGAGATAGCAAGAGAGGGAACACAAGCATGGGGAAGCTGGAGAGGGAGAAGCTCAGCAGGGAGCTTGATATGGGGCTCAATCCCAGGTTGCTGGGATCATGACCTAAGACCAAGACAGCTGTTAAAACGACTGACTCACCCAAGTGCCCCGAACTACATATTTTCTAAATCTGAATTCAGCCTTTCATTTTACTCATCCCTAAAATGTTAATAGAATCACTAGTTTGGTAGTCATGTTGGCAATAAGATCAGCAATATATACATTTTAGAATTTTTGCCTCAGAATATTTTCAGTTAAATGAAAACAATGAATTCCCTAAACAAAATTTTAAGAATTTCTGTGAGTCTATATAAATAAATTATGTTTATTATAGTCTTCTGCAGCTGAATATATATGTGATTCAGACCAAGGATCAGCAAACAGTTCAAATCCATGAACCAAATACTTTTCTTGGTGTTTTTGGCATGGCCCTGAGGTAAAAATAATTTTTATATTTTTATAAAGTTGCAAAAGAAATTTTAAAAAGATATGTTATTGGGGCCATATATGGCCCGCAAAACCTAAAATATTTACCACCTCACTTTACAGAAAAAGCATGCCAGCTCCTGATGGGGATTTTGATCAAAATTCTTGCTCAGCAATCAGGTATTTTGTATATCCAAATGCTAACAGGATGATGTTAAGATCTAAATTAGAAACCTTAGCTTTGTGTCTAGAAGCTTACAAATGCAAATTTATTAGAAACAGTAATACGGAGGATAATTCCCTTGTTTTCCTTACTGATATTTTTAATTTGATAAAAATGCTCATAAAAATATCATATCTTTATTTTGATGAAAATGCTCATAAAAATGCTCATTCTGATATCTGTGGATTTTTGTATCTAGCCAAACTAAGGACTTACAGATACTTACCAAAAATAATTTATCCTCTGAATTATTGAGGGATTTCAAAAACTACTCATTTTTCTTGGAAAATTTTAACATAATAACTTGGTCTAATGAGAGTCCATTCAAACCATGTCATTCCTTTCATCTTCATTTATACAATATTGATAGTTTAAATGTTTTAATGAATATTTCATTTATTTATTTTTATGGCTCACAGAATGTGGCTAAGGGCCTAGAGAATCATTAATAATGGAAGGAACTCCCTTGCTTTTGCTGAGCTTCCTACGTCAACCTGGCAAAAGCATAATACAACATATGGGTCTCACCACAGGCATTTAAATTCAACCTACTCAGTTTTCTGACACAGCCAGAAGTAGTAGGGAATTCCAAAATTCTAGAGACCTTGATGGAAAACATATTCTCTTGAGATTACTAAGACACAAATCTTCATATTCATTACAAACATGTATAACCACAATCAATTACTGTTCAGCATCCTGAGAAAACAACATGTAGTAAATCATAAAGAATTGTTCTTTTCTAAGTTGATAGAATCTGTGGAAGAACTCTGGCCCCCGGTATTGGGGCCAAATGTCAACATGCCTGGTCCTATCATTTGTAGAAACTAGCCTATCAGTAACCGTCCAGTCTGAGGTTGTCAGGAAGAACATGTGAGATTAACTTTCTGATTTTAATAATTATACTATAGTTATATAATGAAAGAAAATAAAAGAAAATCTACATATGAAAATGTATATAAAAGAAGGATTTTTTGTGTGTGAGTACATACTGTAATACTTAGAGGTAAAGAGGTAGCATGTCTGCAATGTACTCTAAAACATTTCAGAAAAAAAAATAAACATACACATTCATGTACACATGTACATTGATATATGTATTTGTGTATTCATCCACTATTTTGAACTCTGGATGCTATAATTTGTACCCACCACAACCCATATAGACACATACTCACCAACATGGTCTTACCATTCTTCCCACCTTTAGACAGGTTCCTTCCCGACCCTTGGCCCCTGACTTTTCTTTTCTTAGAATATTTACTTTATTTATTTGCTTTTTTATTTATTTATTTTAAGACTTTATTTATTTACTTGACAGACAGAGAGACAGGGAGAGAGGGAACACAAGCAGGTGGTAGGAGGGAGTGGAAGAGGGAGAAGCAGGCTTCCTAGTGAGCAGGGAGTCCAATGCGGGGCTCAATCGCAGGACCCCAGGATCATGATCTGAGCAGAAGGCAAATGCTTAATGACTGAGCCACCCAAGTGCCCCTAGAATATTTAGTTTAGAAAACTTGCAAGTATAAATTCTTTCTTGCCCCTTAGAGATGTAAATATTTCCATAGCCTCCGACAGTTTTATAACCCAGCAATGTCTTTCTCAAATGACCTGGGAGTCATCCCTTTGAAATGTAGTCATCAAGAAAGATAGTGTCCCTGTTTTCCCAACTCTGAGGCAGAGTAGGAGCCTAATTTAGATAAGCACCAATTAGCAAACATAGATGGCCTGATCACAATGACCAACTTCCTCTGTAGTGTCCTCCAGTAACCACCCACTAGATCACCCCAGGGTTTAAAAATCATCCACAGATTGTTTCAAGGCAATTGAATTTAGTCTCACTCCTCTTGTTATAGTCTCGAATAGTCTTTTTTTTTAATCTATTTAATGCCATCAGTGTAATTTTTCTTTGATCACATACACAGAGTGAAAAAAATGATTAAATGAATATAGTAACATTAACTTTTGGGGAATCTGAGTGAAGGGCTAACAGGAATGCTTTGTAGTATTTTGTAACTTCTTTATACTTTGGAATTTTTTCAAAATAAAAAGTTAATCATGTAAAATGTGTATGAAATGTTTTATAATGTCTAGCAAACTATTTGAATGAAAATCCAAATACTGAATTCCAAAAGCACATTCAGGATACACATTTCCAATAGTCATAGCCATAACAAGTTGAGATGTATCTGTTAACACCATAAATTATAAGAAAAGCACTGAGAAATAATAATGGTGTGGCACCACATGTAAATAATCATGCTCAAGAGGCTGGAGGCAAATTTTGTTCTTTTGTGCAATTGCAAAATTTCTTTCAACTTGAAGACCAATTAGCAATGTAAACTATTTAAAATATTTTACATGAAATTCAGAGATCAAAGGACTCTGGAGACTTGGAATTACTCTAATCTTACCAATTATGTAGTCCAGTCTCACACTCAAACAGTAATTTGTTCCATGACAACCTAGGAAGTGACTGTCTTGTTCCTGCATAATTACTTTTAGCAGCAGGGATCTTGCCATTTCCAACTTTGGACATTTTTTATTAAAAATAAATCTTACCTTGTCATAATTTTTACTCATTAGTCTTTGCTCTGTCCTCTGAAAAACTTGAAATTAGTTCATATGTTTATCTTTTAAATATTTAAAACAGTTTTTATTCATCTTCTTAAGCTAAATATTTCAACCAGTTTTCCTTTAACCAGCCTGATCTCTACTTTGGTGTTATTATATTTTAAATAGATACAATATTAAAATTAAACACAACATCTGAGACATGGTCAGACAAGCACCTAATACTGGAGGTGGCCAAATCATAGCAGTCACATGATCAAGCTTCAAGGGACAATAGTGGGAACAATGCAAGAGGCAGAGTCAGGTGTCCAGTGTGGGTAACCTGGTAATAATGATGGAGCGAGTTACTGTATCTGCTTCAAAACCGTGGTTGTGGTGTCTTCACCAAACTCATTCTCTAGAGTAATTCTGTTGTTCTCACTTTCCCCTAACTGTCTTTGTCCCTACCCATTGTACAAGATTCATGTCCCAAACTTTCCCCTCAATCTTTCAGTTTATTCCTTTGCTACTTGAATCAGATGGAGTCAACTTCATTTGCTTACTTCTAAGAACCTTAGTGATATCAATGTTTCTTTTCAACTAATCATCTGATTATTGAACATTTATTCTATGAATACTGTGTGCTGTGCTAAATGCCATATGTATAAATGAGACATGGCCCTGGTCAAAGTGTCATAAATTCCCTTAAAACCAATCATACAGTCATCACTTATGATTTATTTAAATATCTTATGTTTGTTTCAAGTTTCATCTAATATGTTGGAAAGTTATACTTGAAGTGTTTTAAGCATAACACCTGCGTACCATGGCAATCAGAGCTCAAGATAGAAACATTGCTTTCTTCTCCTGGAGTGTGTGTGTGAGGAAGGTGGAGAATGTAGTAATCCTAATGCAAGTGCATGTGGTTGGATGGGCAGCAAAGAAAGGAAACAGGCCTCGTAAATTATGGGTTTTGAGCTAAGAATCTGATCACAGACAGAGAGTAAGTAGTCTGAGATTCTATTATTAAGCTGAGATCAGAACTGAGAAGAAGAAAATGATACTCAGTGAAGCAAATACCTGACATAATTCTTAGAATTAATACCTGGCCATTTTGTCACTGAATCAAAGGCAATAGTCAGATTTTTGTGTTTTGTGGCCAGACTCATATCTTTAGTCCCAGCTTTTGAATAGTGCTACTATGCTAAAATATACTAGACCTTCTGGGAAAGCTCTTATTCTAAAGAATGGCAGCTGCATTTCCCCAATGGTGGTTAAGGTAGACTTAAATTAAGTGGCTGTGTACTAAACTTAATCTTAATTCAAAGAGTGTGTCCTAATTCTAGTCCATTGAAATGTGGTCACTAGATCAGTGTCTATCTCATTTGAATTCTAATTGGTTTTCTGGAATTTTATCATGTTTTTATTTTATTCTAGTTTAAAATGTGTATTTTTTTAAACTGTTTTTCATTTTTGAGCAAAATAAGCACAACCAGATGAGTCTGAACTATTTAAGGAGGTGTAAATAGTGCACACTAGCCCCAAAATAAAAGTATTAGCCATTTTCTTCCATTAAATTTTAAATTACCAGAATCTATCTAATAAGCTATTGAGTTTATCTGATTTTCTTAATTTTATACCTTCAAAATAGTCTATCTTTGGGAAAGCAAAACAGACTGAAATCAGACTAAACTATCTCAGATACTTGCTTGCTGTGAGGCTAAGGGAAAATAAGTGAATTTCTCTGGGTTTCAGGTTCTCGCCTGATTATTAAAATTATTTATGCCATCTCATAATGGAGTTGAAGGTAATAGATATAATAATGAAAGAATCAATCCTAATACAGAGACTGGAAGAGAATAGAAAGGTAAGAAACAAAGTTATTTCTCCTTTGTATCACCCTTCCCTTGCCTTTCTCGTTTTTGTTTCTTTATTCTTTTTGATCCCCACCTATTTTCAGGGTAGCTTCCTCGCTGTAATTCACATTTGTTAGGGCACAGGTGGTGTGCCTGGAAGTCATGGTTCTATTTAAAGAATTCTAGAAAAATGGATATATTTAATAATTTCTGTGAAATAGCAATGACTTTACTAACAAAATACGTGGGTATATGTAAGGAAGTTCCTACAACTAAAAAGTAATACATACAAGATTTTCTTGTAATCATATTTCCGACTTTCCATTAATTTCATTTAACTTTTTGTTTTCTGTTGTTTCCTTTGTTTCTTGCTAGGTATCAAAGGTTAAAAACTATTGAGCTGGAAAACTTGAAATTGAGAGATTTTATTGACATTTGTTTTCATTTTTTATGCCTTTTTGAGTGGGAAAACTTGATAATATTTGACTTTCGTGTAAGTGTACTTGCTACCAATTGTTCTATAGATACATAATTTAGTATTCAATGGTATTATTTTATAACACCTTGATATGTCACAAGGTCCTACATTGAAATATTTTCCAATTTTTGAAACATGTCTACAGATTCTAGACTCTACTTTTCAAATTATATTTCATTTTATGGGCAATATATTTGTTAAATATTAAGATTATAGCTTTACATGCTATTTTTTCCCCCTCTGTGACATTCTCATTCCTGAGCAGAAAATCTCAGTAGTGTATAAACTGAACTCACATCATTAGCCTCATCCCAAATGCAACACATTCAAATGTGCCATTTTTCTATGCAGCTTTAGGATCTTATTACCAAACAGATCTTCATTTCAAGGAAAAGACATGCACTTTCCCTTTGCCTCACATTTTTTTTTGCGCTCATTCTCCTTACTTCCCGCTAATAAGCAAAGTATCTCCCTTTTATCAAAAGTTTCTCCTGAATTCCTGCTATATTTTTTGCATCCTTACTGCCTTAGTTCAAGCTTTATCAACTTTCATAATAACAATTACAGTATCTTCCTACCTGATCTCTTTTCCTCAAGTTTCCAAGCTCCAGTCCTTTCTTCAATGAGTAGTGAAAATAAAAAGTCAAAGATTAGTTCATGGAAGGCCTTGTAAAACTCTGTAAACATTATTCTTTAAAAATGGAGAATACTTAAAGGAGGCATATTGTCTATGTTATGTTGTTCCCATTGTAGACAATGTTTCCTTAGGCATTGTTGATTCTATTCTAACTTTTCCACTATGGAAGTGAGAGTTGCTAGACCATTTCCAGGGCATGTTTTGGCATGTCAGTCATATCCATAAACCTGCAAATATTAATAAGCAGAAAGAAAACTAGAAGAAAGAAAATAGTACTACTAATCTTTAAAGGTGATTTTATACCTAAATCTACATCTGTATTTATTGTGTATAACAATAACTCTCATGAAAGCTCCTCTGTGCATGGACACAGTGAGCGTTTTTTATCACATTTTAAAACTAAGATACACCAACACCTATAAACTCTTCAAAAAATCAAATAACAAATATTGTTTACATAATTGCCAAAAAATATTGTAATGATATGTGTGATGGGTAATAATTTGAACTGACTTTTAAAGGTTTTTGAATCAAGGAGAAATCCAGAGAGAGGTGTACAAAATGTAGAGAGAGGTACAAAATTAGACGATTATATTGTGTTTAGATCTATAATTAGAAAAGACCAAAGTTAGTATTTAAGAGCATAAGAGAAAAGTCACAGGGTAGCACATGAACAATAAAACTGAATAGAAATAGATAATGTCACTGGGTGCACAGGTATAGATTAGAACAGTATTCAGCAAGAGTCATTAAGGGAAGGTTGGTCAATAGCAATCTTAGCTTCATAACTATTGATTAGCCATCTTGAAATCTAATAGATGATTTAGTTATAGCTTACTTCATTCAGCAAATTAAATATAATAATAATACACAATTAGATTTTATTTTTATAAACTTGATGATTTGATGATTTTCATGTCAATAGTAAAAAAATCTGATGGAGAAGTTAAAAAAATTATCCTTTAAAGCAAACTAATTTTAAATAAATACTTTAAAAATATTAAAATAGGGGCACCTGGGTGGCTCAGTGGGTTAAGGCCTCTGCCTTTGGCTCAGGTCATGATCCCAGGATCCTGGGATCGAGCCTCACGTCGGGCTCTCTGCTCAGTGGGGAGCCTGCTTCCCCCCTCTCTCTCTGCCTGCCTCTCTGCCTGCTTGTGATCTCTGTCAAATGAATAAAAATAAAATCTTTAAAAAAAATTAAAAAAGTTAAAATGATGTTTAGTGAAATAATTTATATATAATATCTATCTGCTAGTGACAATAATTAAGTATTATTTTTTTTAAAATGATAACTTAGAAGGGGACATATATAGTATTTAAGTCAATTTTGGCACAAAACCAGTAATTCCTTTTCTGGGTATATATCCAAGGGAATGAAATTTTAGTCTCAAGCAGATATCTGCACCCCCATGGTTATTGCCACATTATTTGCAATAACCCAAAAATGGAAATGACTTAAGTGTCCACTGATGGATGAGTGGATAAAGAAAATATAGTTTGCATACACAATGGAATATTACTCAGCCTCATTAAAGTAAGAAATTCTGCAACACGGATGAAGCTTGAAGGCATTATGCTAAGTGAAATAAGAATAGAGAAAGACAAATACTGCATGATCTTGCTCATTTGTGGAATCTAAAAAAGAAAGAAAAGAGAAAAAGAAAGAAAGAAAAGAAGAGAAAAACAAGCTCATACAAACAGGGAATAGATTGGTGGTTACCAGATGCAGAAGGTGGGGGTGTGGAAAAGGAGTGAAGATGGTCAAAAAGTATACATTTCCAGTCACAAGATAAAAATAGCTCTGGGGATGTATTGTACAGCATGGCAAATATAATTAACAGTATTGTCTTGTATATGTGAAAGTTGCAAGAAAAAAATCTTTAGAATTCTCATAATAAGAAAAAAATTCTGATGATGTGAAGTGATGACTGTTAAGTAAACTTATTATGGTATGATTTCATAACATATACTATATGAAATTATTATCTTATTATCATTAAATTGATATGATGTTATAGGCCAATTATCTCTCCATAAAATGAAAAATAACCAAAGAACAATACTGTCTCCCATAATCAAGGTTTTAGTCTTTGTTCATATACAAGCTTTTGTGTTAGTTCATAGCACCTGTTTTAAACCACATATGGGAGGACATTCTGTCTCACCCTAACCAAAACTTAAATCCAAAGCCAAAAACATATTCTGAGTTTTCAAGACTGGCATCGAAAATATATAATAAAATATATTTAAAGCATTCTTACCTACAATGATTTTTAAACTATTGACTTTATCTTTTTTATGGCTATTGTTAACTTCTATCTCACCTCTGCTTTCTAGTTTAGAATATTTTGGATAGCTTGGAGAATGTGTATTTGTGAATGTGTATTTGTCTAAACTGTTTTTTTTTTTTTCTAAACAAGAATCTGCTCCTTTTGCTTTACAAGTTTCTAAGAGATTATTTTAAGTGACAGTGGGAAACAGTGTTTACTTATTGAGAAAAAAAGTTGGCAACATTTTTAATGCACTCTACTTATAAGCCAAGATACATTAGAGCTCTTTATAGACAAAATGTGTTAAGACATACAGTGAAATCTACTTACAGGGAAAATAGAAAGGCCCTGATCTCATTCCTGTTTTTACTATCTAGTGTTGACATGCCTACATCTACAGTTAGCTGAAATTGCCTCTGGTTGGCAATTACCATGCCTGCCTCTGAAAGTCTAAAAACATCAAATTAGCAACAGAATGAACTTCTGACCCCCAAATGTCATAGTAATAGCTGAGGGGCTGTGTGAGATTTTGCTAGTCTAAATAGTGAGAGTTGCCATTTTGTAGTTCAATGTATACAAAAATTTTACATGGGATGAATTTTTTTTGTATGTAAAAAGTTGGGCTACCATGTTTTTCTCTATTTAAATAATATAAACGATTATCCTCTGGTATCATGACATAAAGTAGTCCTTACGTATTTGGTGAGTTTTTCATGTCCACCTATGATTCTATCTCATATGTAACTTTGTTAATTAGTAACTTTTTGATAGATTGTTTTTTTGCTGTCACATACAATACTACCCATTATATTTTCAACTTAAATTTTTTTTAAAGATTTTATTTACTTATTTGAGGGAGAGAAAGTGAGGGAGAGAGAGAGAGCGTGAACAGGATGAGGGGCAGAGGGAGAAGCAGACTTCCCACTGAACAAGGAACCTGATGCAAGGCTCAGTCCCAGGATTTAAAATCATGTCCTGAGCCAAATGCCTAACCGACTGAGCCACTCAGGCACCCCGAACTTAAGTACTTTTATTGAAGTATAATTAACATACAATGTTATATTACTTTTAGGTGTACAACATATTGACTCAACAATTCTGTACACTACCAAATGTCCACTACCACAAATGTAGTCACCATCACCAACAATATTGGTTTGATAGTTACAAAACAACATCATTACAAGATTATCGACTATAGTCCCTATGTTATACTTTTCATTTCTGTGACTTATTTATCTTATAACTGGAAGTTTGTACTTTTATCCTCTTTCTCTTTTTCACCCACCCTCCTACTTACCTCTCCTGAATATTACTCAGCCATAAAAAAAGAATGAGATCTTGTCATTTCCAACAACTTGGAAGGACATAGAGTACATTATGCTAAATAAAATAAGTCAGATAGAGAAGACAAATCCCATCTGATTTCACTTATGTATGAAATCTAAAAAACAAAATAAACAAGTCAACTTGAATATTTTTCACATTGAAATTTCTGTAAGACAATGATATGCGTGTTTTAAAAGAATCATGATAGTACTGCTTTTGCTCTCTAAAAATCTACACAAATATATGGTTTCACTAAAAATTGATGTGAGTGCATATTTTTTTCATTTTCTTTCACAATATATTAGTAATTTATCTATTAGTTCCCATGAAATATAAAGTATTTTTATTATTGGGTGCCTGGGTGTCTCAGTCAGTTAAGTGTCCAACTCTTGATTTTAGCTCAGGTCATGATCTCAGGAACATGAGATGGAACCCTGCACAGGCTTTGCGCTCAGCACAGAGTCTGCTTGTCTCTCTCCCTCTGTCCTCTCCCCACTTGTACTCTCTCTTTCTTAAATAAATAAATAATAAATAAAAGAATAAATAAATATTTTTTAATAAAGTATTTATTATTTCCAACTGTGTGTCTTTAATTATTATATAGGTAGAACATTCTTCTACACACTTACTGAATTTCTCTGTCTTTTTTCTGGCATTATCATAGCATATCATTTTCTATTAACTTATTAGCCTTAAACATATTTTTTCAGAAGCTAATTTTGGTGTGATCCTTACTCGTAAATTTCAAAGGATAGAAAATAAGTAATAATGCCTTCTCATGGTCATCTTTAAATAGAAATTTCTATAATCACTCATTGCAATTCTGATCGTTTTGTTTTCCAAATATTGAAGATATTTTCTTATGTTGCCAAAGTAGGAAGCATTTTTATCTTCTTGGTGGACTAACTTTTAGAGTAGTAAAACTGTCTCTGTTTATAGATGACATTATCTTCTATGTAGATATCTGGAAGAACTGACAAAAAATCTATAACTAAAAAACAATATAGCAAATTTGCAGAATACAAGGTTAATTTATAAAAGTCAATCACTTTCTTATAAAACAACAAGGACTGAGTAGAATTGAAATTAAAACACAATACCATTTACATTAGCTCTCCCAAAATAACATACATAAATATCAATCTAACAAAATCTGTATAAGATCTATATGAGGAAAACAATAAAACTTTGATGAATAAAGTCAAAGAAGTAAATAAATGGAGAGATATCCTGTGTTTGTGGTTAAGAAAATTCAATAATATAAAATGTCGATTCTTCCCAATGGGACAGTTCGATTTCAAGCATTACAACTGAAATCTCAGAATGTTATTTTGCAGATTTAAACAAATTGGTTCTAAAATGCATATGGAGAGGGAAAAGGATCAGAATAGCTAACACAATACTGAAGGAGGAAAACAAAAGTTAGAGGACTGAATTACTTGACCTCAAGATTTACCATACAGCTACCATAATCAAGACATCATAGTGTTGAAGGAAAAGAAAAGATCAACATATCAGAATAGAGAACCTAGAAAGGAACAAAGGCAGTACAATAGAGCAAAAGTAGTCTTTTTAACAAATGCTGCTGAAACGGGATACTGATACACAAAAACATGCATCTGGATGCAGATCTTACACCCTTTACAAAAATTAACTTAAAAATGGTCACAGACCTATATGTAAAAAGAAAAATTATAAAGTTCCTAGAAGTAATATAGGAAAAGATTTAGATGACCGTGGGAATGGGGCTCACTCTTTAGATATAGCACCAAAGGCAAGAACCATGAGAGAAATAATTGATAACTTGGACTTGATTAAAATTAAAATCTGCTCTGCAAAAGACAATGCCAAAAGAATTTTTTTTTTAATTTACAAAGCACACATCTGATAATGGATTATTATCCAAATATATAAAGAACTTTTAAAATTCAGCAATAAGAAAACTGATAACCTGATTTAAAAATGGGTTATAGATCTTAATAGATACCTCACCAAAGAAGATATGCAGATAGTGACTAAGCATATGAAAAGGTGCTTCAAGGTGGGCATCATTAGGGAAATGCAAATCAAAACAATGAGAAACCACAATACATCTACTAGAAGAGCCAAAGTCTGGGTTACTAAAAACACCAAATGGTGGTGAGGATATGGAGCAGTAGGAACTTCCATTCATTGCTGGTGGGAATGCAAAATAGTACAGCCACTTTGGAAGACAGTTTGGCAGTCTCTTAAAAAACTAAGCATACTTCTGCAATCACACTTCTTGGTATTTACTCAGAGGAGCTGAAATCTTATGTTCACACAAAAACCTGCATATGGATGTTTATGGCAGCTTTATTTCTAATTGTCAAAACTTGGCAGTAGCCAATATGCACTTCAGAAAATAAATGGATAAACATACTGTGGTACATTTAGACAATGGAATATTATCAGTGCTAAAAAGAAATGAACTCTCAGTCCATGACAAGACATGAAGGAATCTTAATGGTATACTACTAAGGGAAAGAAGCCAATTGGAAAAATTGTATAATGGGCACCTGGGTGGCTCAGTGGGTTAAAGCCTCTGCCTTCAGCTCAGGTCATGATCCAAGGGTTCTGGGATTGAGCCCCGCATCTCATCGGGCTCTCTGCTCAGCAGGGAGCCTGCGTCCCCTCTCTCTCTGCCTCCCCTCTGCCTCCTTGTGATCTCTGTCTGTCAAATGAATTTAAAAAAAAAAAATCTTTAAAAAAAAACTGTATACTGTATGATTCCAACTCTATGACATTCTGGAAAAGGTAGAACAATGGAGATGGTAGAAAGATCAGTGGTTGTCAGACATTGGAGAGAAGAGGAGGGAGGAATAAGCAAAGCACAGAGGATTTTTAGGGCAATGAAAATACTCTGTATGATACCATAGAGATGGTTACATGTCATTATACAATTGTCTAAACCCATAGAATATACAATACCAACAGTGAATCCTAATATAAACTATGAACTTTAGGTGATTATGTTGTGTCAATTTAGGTTCATTAGTTGTAACAAATGTACCAGTCCAGTGGGAGATATCGATAACAGGGAGGCTATTAATGTGCAGGAGCAGACAGCATATGAAAAACCTCTATACCTTTCCCCTGGTATTTGCTGTGAATTTAAAACTGCTCTAAAAATACAATGTTTAGAGCAATGCGGAGAGATGGCACTGACCTGGAGGGTTAAGCCACTACCACCTTGTGCCTCTACAACAAGACCACGAATGAGATGACCCCAGAGAAGCTGCAAAAGTGGGAGAAGGATGAGTTTAACCTGGGTCCACTCTCTGTGTTCACACCATCAGTCAAGAACAAACACCTAAGGGCTTATCAGAAGCCACCAACAAGAAACTCTTGGGTCATATGAAGGCCACTGACAGGCACTGCAGCATGGTGGTGGAAAATGTGAGGAAGATGTGGACCAAGGTCCCCAAGAGTATCACAGGCAAGAAGAAGTCCAAGCCAGTCAGCAAGGACCACATCTCCAAGATGTTCCTGCGTGGTGACTGGGTCATCATGGTCCTGTCAACCCGCTCATTGCTGTCAAATAGAGGTCCCTTCCCCACCATCAGAATTCCCTACCTCATCCTGCAGACACCTGTCCTTTGTAATGAGAATAATAAAGTCTTGTGTTTTTTTCTAAAAAATAAAAAAAAAATTAAGTTAAAAATATAGTGTTTATATAAATAAGCAATAAAATAGAAAAATGTAATTTTTAATCATGAATTTTCATCATTTAATATTCACTTTCTCCTTCTGCAATTCTGCTTTGGTGTACATATTTTCCCTCCTGTTTTCTTCTTTTGTCAATGTCTTAGTCTATTTGGGTTGCTAGAATAAAATGCTATAGATGGGTGGCTGGTAAACAGAAACCTATTTCCCTAATAAATAGAAACCTATTTCAGTTCTGGAGGCTGGGAAGTC
>NW_022630995.1:31494718-31615190 GCF_010015895.1 Lontra canadensis
AAAAAAAACCCAATATACAAATATTCTTCACACATTAAAAAACTGGAGAATCAATAAGAAATTTAATTCATGGAAACCAATGAGAACAAAAAGAAATCAGGCCAAAACCTATGGAATACTGCCAAGACAATCCTAAGGGGAAAATCCTTAATCATCCAAGCCTTACTCAAAAACAAACAAACAAACAAAACAAAACAACAACAACAACAACAACAAAATGCACAAACAATCTTTACATCTTAAAAAAATTGGAGAATCAACAAAAAACTGGAAATTCAACCATGCACAAGAAATGAAATAGTAAAGATTAGAGTGGAGATCAATGAATTAGAAACTAGAGATACAGTAGAACACATCAATGAAAGTAGAAACTGGTTCTTTGAAAGAATTAATAAGATCAATAAACCACCAGCCAGACATATCCAAAAGAAAAGAGAAAGGACCCTAATTAATAAAATTATGAATGAAAGGGGAGAGATCATAACTTACACCAAGGAAATAGAAACTATAATCAGAAATTATTATCAACAGTTATATACCAATAAGTTAAGCAACCTAGAAGAAATGGATACATTCCTAGAAACCTGTAAACTTCCATGACTGAAACAGAAAGAAATAGACAACCTGGATAGACCAATAACTAGTAAGGAGATTGAAGCAGTGATCAAAACCTCCCAAAAATAAGAGTCCAGGACCTGATGGATTCCTCGGAGAATTCTACCAATATTCAAAGAATAAATAACAAATATTCTTCTGAAGCTGTTTCAAAAAATAGAAACGGAAGGAAAACTTCCAGACTCTTTCTATGAGGCCAGCATTACCCTCACCCCAAAAGCAGGCAAAGACCCCATCAAAAATAATTTCAGACCAATATCCCTGATGAATATGGATGCCAAGATTCTCAGCAAGATACTAGCTAAGAGATCCAACAGTACATTTAAAATATTATCTACCACAACCAGGTGGGATTTATCCCTGGGATGCAAGCGTGGTTCAACATTTGCAAATCAATCAATGTGATAGAACAAATTAGTAAAAAAAGGAAGAAGAACCACATGGCCCTCTCAATTGATGCAGAAAAAGCATTTTACAAAATACAACATCCTTTCCTGATTAAAACTTTTCAGAGTAAAAGGATAGAGGGAACATTCCTCAATTTTGTAAAATCCATCTATGAAAAACCACAGTGAATATCATTCTCAATGGGGAAAAGCTGAAAGCCTTTCCCTTAAGATCAGGAACATGAGAAGAATGTCCCTCTCACTACTTTTGTTCAACATAGTACTAGAAGTCTTAGTAACAGCAATCAGACAACAAAAAGAAACAAAAGGTATTCAAATTGGCAAAGAAGAAGTGAAAACACCCTCTCTCTTCACAGATGACTATACTTTATGTGGAAAACCCAAAACTCCACCCCCAAATTACTAGAATTCATACAGCAATTCAGTAATGTGACAGGATACAAAATCAACGCACAGAAATCAGAAGCTTTTTTATACACTAACAATGAAATGTAGAAACAAAAATTAGAGAATTGATTCCCTATACAATAGCATCAAAAACAATAAGATACCTTGCAATAAGTCTAATCAAAGAGGTAAAAGAGCTATACTCTAGAAACTACAGAATACTCATGAAAGAAATTGAAAAAGACACAAAAAGATGGAAAAACATTCCATGGTCATGGATTGGAAGAATAAACATTGTTAAAATGTATATGCTGCTCAGAGCAATCTATATTTTCAACATCATCCCAATCAAAATACTATCAGCATTTTTCAAAGTAGTAGACCAAACAATCCTGAAATTTGTATGGAACCACAAAAGACCCCAAATCGCCAAGGAAATATCATCAAAGAGACACAAAGCTGGGGGCATCATGTTGCCTGATTTCAAGCTATATTACAAAGTTGTGATCACCAAGACAGCATGGTACTGGCATAAAAAAACAGATACATAGACCAATGTAACAGAATAGAAAGTCCAGATATGGACCCTCAACTCTATGGTCAAATAATATTCGACAAAGGAAAAAATATCCAGTGGATAAAAGACAGTCTTTTCAATAAATGGTGCTGGGAAAATTGGACAGCTGTATACAGAAGAATGAAATTCAACCATTCTCTTACACCATACAAAAGATAAACTCAAAATGGATGAAAGAACTCAATGTGAGACAGGAATCCATCAAAATCCTAGAGGAGAATATATGCAGTAACCTCTTCGACACTGGCCACAGCAACTTCTTTCAAGACATGTCTCCAAAGGCAAAGGAAACAAAAGTTCCTAAACTTTTGGGACTTCATCAAGATCAAAATCTTCTGCACAGCAAAGGAAACAATCAACAAAACACAGAGGCAACCAATGGAATGGGAGAAGATATTTGCAAATGATACTACAGACAAATGGCTGATATCCAAGACCTATAAAAAACTTCTCAAACTCAACATCCAAAAAACAAATAATCAAATCAAAAAATGGGCAGAAGACATGAACTGACACTTTTCCAAAGAAGTCATACAAATGGCTAACAGACACCAAAAAGGTACATCATCATTAGCCATCATGGAAATTCAAACAAAAACCACATTGAGATACCACCCTACTCTAGTTAGAATGGCAAAAATTGACAAGGCAAGAAACAATGTTGGAGAGGATGTGGAGAAAGAACTCTTTTACACTGTTGGTGGGAAAGCAAGTTGGTAGAAAACAGTATGGAGGTTCCTAAAAAAATTAAAGTAGAGCTACCCAATGACCCTGCAATTACACACACAATTACCCCAAAGATACAGATGTACTGAAAAGAAGAGCCATATGCACCCCAATGTTCACAGCAGCAATGTCTACAATAGCCAAACTGTGGAAAGAGCAGAGATGCCCTTCAATAGACGGATTGATAAAGAAGATGTGGTCCATATATACAATGGAATATTATTCAGCCATCAGAAAGGATGATTACTCAGCTTTTGCATCAACATGGATGGGACTGGAGGAGGTTATGCTGAGTGAAATAAGTCAAGCAAAGAAAGTCAATTATCTGGTTTCACTTACTTGTGGAACATAAGGAATAGCATGTAGGATATTAGGAGAAGGAAGGGAAAAATGAAAGTTGGGGGGAATCAGAGTGAAAGACAAACCATGACAGACTATGGACTCTGAGAAACAAACAGGATTTTAGAGGGGAGAGGGTAGGGAGATGGATAAGCCCGGTAATGGTATTAAGGAGGGCATGTATTGCATGGAACACGGGGGTGTTATATGCAAACAATGAGTCTTGGAACACTACATCAAAAATTAATGACATTCTGTATGGTGACTAACATAACATAATAAAATAAATAAATAATTCAAAATAAAAATATAGGACAATTTTGACTTTGCCTACACTGAGAAGGCATGGATAGGAAGAAGCTAATATTTGAGTGCTCCTCCTGCTTCAATAATATTGATAAGCATCTTCTCTTATTTTATCTCAGCTATTCTCATTTAATTCTCACAAGAAACTTATGAGGTTGGTATTATCTTTCATATTTCTGGTATCAGAAAATTATTTTTATATTCCTTGGTGATTTAATTCCTTCTTATTAACATCAGAGCTGCTACCTATTTGCTTTTCCATTCCTTATCAGTTAGTAAATGTGATTTCATGTATATGTAACTAAATGCATCAAAAACTAATTTATTTGTTTGCAAGTATACTTAGATAATGTTTTAGAGATAACTTAGTCTGCGGGTTAGACAAATTTTGTTTTACACACTAACACTATAGCTTACTCAGTAAATTGGTGCACATCACCTGCTTCTCTGTGCCAGAGTTCCTTCAATGGTAAAATGGGAATCATAACATTTATCTGATACCAGTGTGGGAATTATTAAATAAGAGAACCTGTGGTAAGTGCTGAGTTACAATATCTGGTACAGGGTATATCAATATGAACTATCGTTAATAATGCTTGCAATGTATCTAGTTGAAAAATGAATAGAAATATTTACTGGTGTCCTAGATTTCTTTTCTGAAATATGTCTCTTTAAAAACTGAAAAAATATTAAAGAAAATAGTATTTTGTTCTGACTATTTTTTACAGGTTCAACATAAAATGATGGCAAAGATTATAATACATAAGAAGAAAGAGAATTTAGAATCAAGGGTTTTCCAAAATCAGAGTTGTGGAGTAAAGCAATGGCAAATTCTGGGACTTACGGAGATTTTTCATCAAGAGAATATTGAGAGTTTTTTTTTTTAATTTTTAATTTGTTACTGTTTAGATGTCTAATGCATTTAGTATTCCTTAGAGATACCCCATACCCCAAAACTCTCCAGTAAATGGAATAAACAAGTCATTCTTTCTTTTAATGTTTAATGCCTCAATGCTATTGAATGCATATATAATCCAAATTTCATTTAGTTTTAAATATTTTCCTCAAAAAAAACTCTTTGCCACAGCTATTCATTCATTTGTGCATTCTTTCTACACATATTTCATGTCATCTAACTATAAAATTAAGAGATATTTTAATAAGTTATTCAGATACAAATTGCTGTTATTTGAAGCATATGCCAGAATGTTATATAGGGTATAAAATTAAATAAATAGAATTTGTAATTGGTGAATCTCATAAAAATTAATTATCTAGATAAATTGAGTATATTAGATTCTAAAAAATTACCATCTGAAATCTATGTCATTAAATAATTTATTGTCTTCTACGTTTGTCAAACTAGCAAAATTTTCTAGCCCATATTTCAGAAGTGGATTGTATTAGAAAATTTCTTGGTGTCTTTGTTTTAAAGCTTCAAGATTGATATTTATCAAACTTTCTTTTCTGTTCGATGCATTCTTAAACAATGTAGCCAGAGAAACACAAATAAAAAATTAATTCACATTAGGAACTGTGGCATATAGAGATATGAAATGGTCAGCTTCCCCTCAAAAAACAGACTTGCTGTCCAACTGCACAGCATGTGCATTATCTGGACTCCTCCAGCTGTCTGTTCTTTGGAGTCTACCTCAGCCTTCAAGGTCATGCTATTCTTGGGCAAACCCCACACACTGATTGATCAAAGTGGTGGTTTAAAAGCCTATGGACACCAAAGTGGTGTCCATACCTGCGGGCATGCTTCACTCTAGAGGTTTCTCATGTCATAATACCCTTGGTAGGTCTACACCTTGGTCTGATGGCTCTTTTGCCCACTCATACTTGATCTCCTTTCCCTTCACTGATGGCACTTTCCTGTAAATCTGCACTGCTAACTTTTTCTCAGCTTATTCCTCCCAGAGAATCCAATCAGCTGAGGAATTGAACTCAAATATTTTGCCAATTATGTTATTGCATTTGAGGAGTGAAATAGTATTTTCCTAAAACAATACACTTACCACAGTACTTAACCTAAAAATTGTTTGAGTACAATTTCAATTTTTCCCCCAAAACTAGAGGAGCTATACCAGCTTTAGTCATTTGCATGCTCAGTTTATTTTTTTAATATTTTATTTATTTATTTGACAGAGATTACAAGTAGGCAGAGAGCCAGACAGAGAGAGAGGAAGGAAAGCAGGCTCCCTGCTGAGCAGAGAGCCCCATGTGGGACTTGATCCCAGGACCCTGGGACCACAACCCAAGCTGAAGCAGAGGCTTTAACCCACAGGGCCACCCAGGCACCCCATCATCTCATATTTTTGATGACCAACCATTTCTCATTAGTAATCTTGCATTATTTACAAGCTTGAAGGCAATAATGCAGGAGTCTCCAGAACACTTATCTGGTCAAACCTGAACAATTGTACTGATGTGTCAAATTTTCACATTAACATTCTAGTGCAGTAAAAATCACTGCTCGTTCCTCAGTTGCTCATCACTCTTCCTACCAATCTTTGTGTTTTACTGAAGAAAGAGAAAACACAAAGATTAGTAGGAGATTTCCTCAGTTACCTCAACAGGGTGTTTGTTTGGGAAAAAAAATAGTCAAGGCTTTTTAGCTGGTAGCTTTGATATTCCCAGTAGAGAGCACATCCTTATTCTAAAGGTAGCTACCCCTCCCCCTATTGTAAGAGATAATAGGAAAACCTTTATGTCTGGATTTAGAGTAGTTGGAATGTAAATCTTTGTAATAGTCACAAAGACAAAGACAGAAAGTTTCCAGGACGAGAATATAATCAAGAGGGCATGAGTTTTGGGTGCCTGGGTGGCTCAGTGGGTTAATCCCCTGCCTTCAGCTCTTGTCATGATCTTAGGGTCCTGGGATTGAGTCCCACATCGGGCTCTCTGCTCAGCGGGGAGCCTGCTTCCCCCTCTCTCTCTGCCTGCCTTTCTGCCTACTTATGATCTCTCTCTGTCAATAAATAAATAAAATCTTTAAAAAAAATTAAAAAATAATAAATAAATACTCCAAACTTGCTTTGGTTCAGTAATATCAACACTGGTGACATCAGTCCTGACAAAGAAGTGGGTTGCATTGAAAATGAAATTGATATGAGAAAACTGAAAGCAGGTTTTGTTTTTCCTACATAAATGCATTTATTTATTTATTTATAGAATACATTTGGATGCTTATAATATGCCTATATGGAGCAGTTACTGTTGGCCCCGAACTGTTCTAGAAGGGTTTAGAAATACTGCTATAGGTCAAGTTGTAGTTAGGTATTAGCTTCTACAATAATAAAATAAACACTGCCCCTTCCTTCTGGGCATGGTGGTGATAACAAGCAAATAAAAGGGATAAGGATGTTGGGTGAGGTCAATGCTATGACCAAAAAGTGCAGAATGCACGGGGGCATATATGACATGCCCTAATGACGATGGGGGGAATTTGAGCCATTAATGGTTGATTATAGGAAAAGAAGATCAGATTGAGAACTGAAGGGTATGAATGTAAGAGATGGGGCCAGTGTATGTGTAGGGAGAGTATAAACTGTTGCAAGCAGAGGGAGTACCATGTATAAAGACCCACATGCCAGGAAGAACTTGTTCTTCTCCCCCCTCTTCCTATACTGGGGATTTCTCCAAAAGTCCTGTGGGAAAAGGGAAAGAAATATCATCCACAGTTGGGTAAGAAACAGTCCAGTCCTTCATTGAATTAGCCTTTATTGTGCACGGTGTCTGTACAATGATCATGTAGTCAGTCTTCTGTACCTCCTCCACTGGAAAATGCCTCCTTATGTCTCCTCTGTGAAGACTTTCCTGACATCCAGCACAAGTTTAATAATTTCTTCCATTATATTTGGAAGGGTAACATGATTTTCGTAGGAAGGGACTGAACAGTTATATCCATGAACTTTTGATAGAGCAGAATCTTCAAAGTTGGTGTAAAGGAAATAGCAGAGTGGACATGGTGGGCAGACCCAAGGACACATCAGGCTCTAAGCAGAAAGGGATTCTTTCTTGAGAGGGGATTTAAAACCATGACCTTCAGATCCACCTGTCCTTCAGAACCAACCACAAAATACTCAAGTGGAAGAGGCAGAAGCTGTAGCAGCAGCTAGTTGCCATTTGTATGAATCATGCAAAATACCTAACAATATCAAGCAGCACTTGCTGGAGGAACATCTATCCTTCCCCAGAAGTAATTACACAAAGATTATTATTTGCATAAACAAGGGCAAATGTATTTTGTGATTTATCAAATGAAAAGAAACAGAAACTAGAAGCCAACTCCAGAAACAGAAGTCAGTCTCTGCATCCATTTTGATACCTGCAAAAGAAAGCATGTTGGTACTACAGATGAAAATATATTTTGTATGAGGGCATTTTTGTGTCCACACTTGTTAAGGCTTCTCAGCTGCTTCTGGAAGCAAACAACTAGTGATTTCACAGTATATCATTTACTATTTGTTCCATGACAGATTGTGAAATAATTATATACATATATTATTTTCTAATTACAGAGTTTGCATCTAGTACAAGTGCATGCAGAAAAAAGTGTTCTTTTCCTTTTCTCTTCCCTCAAAAGTTTCTAGTCAGAGAAAACAAACTAGTGTTGTTCATATCATCCTACAATGTCCTTTTTGATCCAAGACTTTCTCAACTTTGGTAAAGTCTGATAAGTATCACCTAAGTTAAGGAGGCGCACTATTGCTGTCTCAGTCTCCTCAGTCTATGTACAAATAATAAACTTCTTTGTTTATATCTTTACCTCAGCATTTTTTGTTGTGTGTATGTATACACATTTATGTACCAATAAACATACACACATGTGTGTATGTATGAAAATGTATATATACACACAAACTATTTATTCATCACTGAAATATGAGATTCTCATTAGAAGGGACTTCATGTTTATGACTTCCTAGGTCTAGTGTTGATGTCTCTCATACTATTTTGATAGATGAATTAATAAATAAATGAATGGATTCATGGCCAAAATTATTTGCCATAATAATGCAGTTGGATTTTGAAGTACAGTCTTGAAATAGTATCATTAAATTGTGTTTTGCGATATTTAAGTTGAATTAGAGGAAGTTACATTTTCAGAAGTAATCAGTGAGAAATCAAGCTTTGCAGATGAACCTGGGGGAATCTCTGACAGTTATGCAGTATGGCAGCTGACAGAGCATATCATGTTAGCTCACTCACATGTATAAAATATTTCTTTGACTTGCCATATTCCTATCTCTGAAGTGTGTAGTATGATGTTTCTTTTGTAGTAAGGACCAGAAGCAGAGATTAAAAAAGTTCTTTAAAGAAGACTGTATTGAAGGTGTCAAAGTAACTCACAAATATAATTTTTATACAATATATATATATAGTATATTATAACATATTTCCAAGGGACACAATCTATATATTGTATACATATCTCTCTCTCTCTCTACATATATATGTGTGTGTGTATATATATATATATATATATATTTCTGAAATACCCATAAATACATTTTTCAATGGAATATTTTCATAATTGGATCATTTTATAAATGTATTAAGGATTTCCAAGATGAATAAATTCCTTTTATGAATTCCCTTGGAAAGTGAATACTCAATTCTTAATTTACTACATATGTACTATGTTTTCTTAAGAGAAGAAAATCACATATATTAAAATGTCTTCTGTCGGCAAAGTTTTCATGTATCTAGAGAGAAACAATATATACCAAAAGTAAAATATTGGGTAAGAGCCAATCTCACATTTTCTGGCAATAAGAAATAACTGCTGGTATAAAAGAAAATACTTATAAAAGCATGTTAAATGGCCTGGTTTTATGCATAAACTACATAACGTGTAGAACAAGAGAAATACAATAATTTACATAACAACTTTCCTCTAAAGAGATCAAAGTGCTCTCTAGTGCATTATCTCATTTAACCTTAACTTCTACCCTGCTAGGAAAGCAACTGAATTTACTACTTACAAAATATTTGAATTCCCAGTTTTCTCTATACATCCTGAAATAGAATAGCTAAATCAGACAAAAATTTTATCAGCTTGCTTAAAATCTGAATCTGGGCAATAGGTATTGTTATCAAGACAATGTTTAGAATTACTTATTTTATTTTAAGATTTTATTTATTTTACAGAAAGAGAGACTACAAGCAGGGGAAGAAGCAGGCAGAGAGAGAGGGATAAGCAGATCCCCAGGTGAGCATGGAATCCAGCACAGGGCTTGATCTCAGGACCCTGGGACCATGACTTGAGCCAAAGGCAGACACAACCAACTGAGTTTCCCAGATGCCCCCAAAATTACTTATTTTAAAACAGGAACTCCTACAATCTAAATCTAACCTAGAAAAGATTACAAGTAATTGCAAGAAAACCATGAATTTCTTGATTAAGACAACACTGCTTTTAACCAGACCACAAGCCAGAAGTAAAAGCCACTAGTGATTTGACAGAGGTTTGACAAAGGCCCCTTTGTCACTAATATCTAATCTTAGACATTAGTCTTATTATCCTATAGTTTCATTTCCCCTTACCTGATCTGTTAATATCTATTCTTACTTCCATAGCCTCCATCCAATAACCAATCATACTTTTAAAATGAAGGCTGTAGGATGTCTATGTGGAATTTGTCATAGGCACTTAGATCTTATAAACATGATATTGTGAAGTTAAGAACCAGACCTCTTTTTCTTTGTGTTTGTATCATATTCACCTCTTTACTTTTCTCCTACATGCTCTTCATAAATCTGATGCAGGACTTCTGGAATTACTCTTCCCTCTGCCTGGATCTCTCCTTGGAATTTACAGAGCTCTTCCTTGCCCTGATTTCATTCAGATCTCTGCTCAAAACCACCTCCTCATAACCTTTCCTGAACACCATAATCAAACAAGAATCTGTCTCTTCTCTACAAAACCTGCCTCGAAGACCCATGCTTCCTTTTCTTTTCCTTTATATCATTCAGCACTCTTTGACAAAACATTGTTTATATTTTTGCTGTATTTATTTACCAGTGGTCTATCTCACTGAAATTCAGGTGCCATAGAGTCAGGTAATTTTATTTACTGCTGTGATTAGAACAACCTTCTGTCTATAGTAGGCTTTCAATGTACGTTTAATGAATGAATGAATGTGCACATCTAAGCAAAATCTGTCATTGTCTCCTTGGAAATATTTTACCTAATCAGTAATGGAGGTGTTACTACTTAGCCTATTCTTTTGTTCAGATAAACTGGCTTTTCAATATAGAATTTTTAGAAGGAAACAGAATATGCTATAAGTTAATAGTTATATAAATGAATGAAAAAAATTATTAGACACTCAAAGATATTTTACATTTTCACTGAAAATGGTATCTCTTCAGAATTCAACCCTGAAAGCAAAGTTCAATTCTGTCTCAATAATATTCCCCTAAACCAGTGGAATTTAATTTGGGTGGGGATATAATACAATACTTTAAAGTACTAATTAAAAGTTGGAAATTCTTTTTCCCAAAATGAATTTCAGTCAATACAAAATATGATGCATTCAAGTTCAGTGAACATGGATGTAAGATTAAGAACTGCAACCGTAGACTTAGAATATTTGATGTTATAAAGAATCTTTAAGATCCTCTGGTTCAAACCCTTCATTTTAAAAGTGAATAAATACAGAGTTAGCATGACTTATGGAAAGTTATACAACTGTTAAGTGATAGGTTAATATTTTAATAGACATGAAAAACCAGTGTTTTTTCAATGATATTTATATTGAAAAGATTTTTCAAATCTAAAATTTCTGACATAACACTTTGTACATGTCTGAAATCAGGTTGAAAGTCCCTGATATCTTAAAATGTAAATTCCACAGGAAAAGAAGTCCTACTAGGTCCTCTATTATAAAACTTGTTTTTCCAAAGTATTCCATAAATAGCTTTTCATCAGTCTTTAACAATCTACATATTTACTTTCTATGAAGTCCTTTTAAAATTTTATCAATAAAGTATATCATCATCTATGCCAAATAAATATTCCCCCCAAATATTACATCCATTCTGTATTACTGCTTGCAGTTGTTTGACAAATACATGATGCAACATTATTTTCCTCAGCTTAATTTATTGAAGAAAATTTATAGCATGTCTTTTCATTTAAAAAAATTATTTATATGGTGATTTTTTTAAATTTCAGATACTATTGTTTTCATTTATAGACTTTCCAATGATTTATTTTTATTTTTTTATGTGCATCCATTATCTTTCACTAAGCTAAAGAAAGAAGACTTTTCCTGTCTATGCTTTTCGTTGTTGTCATCACCACATTTAACAAAGACCTTTCACATGCCAAGGTCCCCAAGTTACTGTGGTTCGATTTAAGATTTTTTGACTTTTTGATGGTGCAAAAGTGATACATACTCAGTAAAAACCATACTTTGAATTTTGAATTTTGATCTTTTCCTGGGCTATTGTTGGGGAAGCTGGGCAGTGGCAACAACTAGTAAATCCCAGTCAGGCTATGATCACGAGGGTAGTTAACACAAACACAACCATTCTGTTTTTCACTTTCAGTAAAGTATTTAATCAATTACATGAGATATCCAACACTCTATTTATAAAATAGATTATTGCATTAGATGATTTTGCTCAACTGTAGGCTAGTCTGAGTGTTCTGAACACATTTAAGGTGGGTGAGGCTAAACTATGATGTTTGGTAGATTATGTGTATTTAAATGCATTTTAATTTATGATATTTTTCAACTTGTGATGTGTTTACTGGGAGATAACCCCATCATAAGTTGGGGAAGATCTGTATTCTGTGTCTTAGACAGAAATGTTAGTGCATAACTTAGTATGCTTGTGAAGACATACTGAAGGATAACTGCTTCTGGAAAACCCCAAAGAAATAGATTAGTTAAATTTAAAAAAGTTAGAAATTTTATTGATGTATAATAAAGATGAAAATAAATTAACTTGAACAAAATCCATATTTTGAAGTTTTTCTAAATTTTAGTCTTAGTATAGGTCAGGTTTTCTGACTAGATTTTTAAAGCCTCATGAGTAGCCTCTTATATTAATACATCTACATGTATATTTGACAAATATATATCAGCTACTTTCTTTTTTGAGGGAAGAGGGGCAGAGAGAGGGGGAGAAAGAGAATCTCAAACAGACTACCCCCCAGAACATGGAGCTTGACAAAGTATTCAATCTCATGAGCCTGAGATCATGACCTGAGCCAAAATCAAGAGTCAGACACTTAACTGAGTAAGCCACCCCAGAGCCCCTATGTCATTTACTTTCTAATGCTCATTCCATTATTATTAAAAAATACTTGTCTCAGTGCTTACCCATGTAAAAACCAAACTAGTTTTCATAAAATTTTAAAAAATATATTAAGCAAATTATTTTAAATAATGATAACAAATATCAATTATTTACTTCACGTGACTCAGGTGTTCCAGTATCTTCAGTGTTTTTGACAGGGAAACATATTGTTATCTCTAACTTGGCTCTCCTGGAAAGAAAACCTCTTTTTAGGTTGAAACCTTGGAATCTTGTTTACAGGGTCCACAAGTCTGTGCTAACCCTCCTTCTTCTGATGAAAGGTCCTACTCCTCTGGTTATACAAATGGTAAATGCCCCAAATCATGCCCAGTGTAATGTGTAGTATGACTTAGTGACTGATCCAAGTGAGTGTTCAAAGACCATGAAGGGCTGATCAGGTTCTCTTTTCATCTGATTAATAAGCTAGAAGTATTTGAGCAAAGATGTGTTGTGTCACCCACTGCCATGAGACTGCCCATTTGTATTAATAGAAAATAAAGCCAACAGAGAGAGGCAGAAACAGGCAATCTCGATATTTAATTTCTTTTCTCTGTCTTTCCAGAAACCAACTACATATCTGCACTGATCAAGATTTGTAAATATAAACTATAACTATCCTATTCAATTATACCAGGATAAAGAACTGAAACTTCTCCGAATAACACAAGGAGGAAGTCTTGTTCTGACTCTCTAGCCCATTCTTAAAACTGCTCCCCAACTCCTGGCCCCACATCTCAGCCTCTTCCACCTGGTAGACTGATGACAACCTCAAATCCTCGTTGATTCCAGATGAGCTCTTGGTTCAGTGATAATTGGTAACCGTTCACCTACCTCTCTCCTTCAATGACAAATTCCTTTATCCAATTATCAATAAATAGGTGCAAGAGATCTATAAAAGCATATTAATAGAATTTTGTGCAGTTAAAACAGTTTATATATATATAAATATTTATATATATATGTTTTTATATATAAAAACTACAGTTTATATGTATATATATATATATATATATATAATTTTAAGCCTACAAAGTACATTTTTGGTTATGTGTCAGTGCTAGGCTTCAGTCATTGATAGATGGAATGAGACTCTCTAAGGTTGTTTATTTCTTTTTCTTTCTACCTAAAATTTGTCAACAATTTGGATCATCTTTGTTAAACAGTCTTCCATGAGCTTGTATAAAAAAATAAACACCACCTTGATGTTTCTTTTCTAAAAGAAAATGTCAAAAATTATCCCCCTAACTTTTATTAACTGAAATAGACATAAATGAACAACTACAAAAAAGTTCGTTGTAAAAAAAAGAGAAGAGAAAGAAAGCATTTTTACGTATGATATTTTAAGAGAATGATCTAAGATTATCTTTTAAGTCAACTGGATTTAAGAAATTATGTTTGTTTTCATACATGATCTTCATTTTTGCATGTTCCTAAAATTAAGATAAAGATAATGCTCCTAATCATATAATCATATATATGGATGGTAGGTGCCTTTCAAATTTGTCAAACTGTTCACAACAGCCAAAGTATTTCTCATATTACCTTTCAAGATTAAAGCAAATAGCCTTTCCCCACAGTATTGTCACAACCTATGGGCATATTAGTTAAAGCTTGTTTGTTACACATCAAAATATGGGCATTTTCATGATAATTTCTTTTGCATGAATTAGAGGAAACTCGCTATTATTATCTCTATAATAACTATCCTTGCTTCGCTGTGTCTTTTTTCCTATGTGGGTAAAAAGAACATGAAGTAATGAACAGTGTTCTTGGAATTAAGCTCACTGTAATCTGCTTTTTTTTTTTTTTTTTTTTTTTTCCCCAGCTTCAATTCACAGAGAGGAACTCTTTTCAGGATTTAATGGTTGTGCTGCAAATAAATTATTGAGGAGCTTTACTTCCTTCAAGAAATTTTGGTTTCATCAAAATATGAATGCTTCCAGAGTACTGTCATGCATATAAATGCCATCCCTTATGGGTGACTTTTCCTTAAGGGAAAAAGAAGTTTGAAAATCAACCAACAAAATTGTCACCTTTATTTACTCAGGACATCTTTGCTAGGTACCTGATATGTGAAAGCCACTAAAAATCTGTTAACTCTGTTTCTTATTTCTTCCAATTAGTAGAAAAATATTAATCCTAAATGATACATTTTTCAATAGCATAACAGGAATTACTGCTGAGTTCATTTCCTAGTACTTAGATCTATTTCATTACTAGACAATATTTTTAAGACTACCAGATCTCTTGTCTCCAAAGATATGTCTCCACAGGATTGTGTTAAGGAAGAACAACTGATCTCACAAAAGTAATAATATAATGCTATTTTGAAATGTACCGCATGATTTGGGGGTATGCCATCAATTTGAGGCAGTTAAATTAAACAATGTTTATTTTAGCTTCATTTATTTAGGCTCCTAAAGCCAGTCAGTTGTAAAATTCAGTCTGATTAATGTTCAGCACACAGATGCCCGACAGCAAAGAGAAGTGATGATGGAGCTTCCATTAGGGATTTTTTTTTTTAAGATTTTATTTATTTATTTGACAGGCAGAGATCACAAGCAGGGAGAGAGGCAGGCAGAGAGAGAGAGAGGGAAGCAGACTCCCTGCTGAGTAGAGAGCCCGATGCAGGGCTTGATCCCAGGACCCTGGGATCATGACCTGAGCTGAAGGCAGAGGCTTTAACCCACTGAGCCACCCAGGCACCCCCCATTAGGGATTTTTTAAGCACAGAGAACCAGAAATAATTATATCCTTAATTTCAAAATCTATGCTTCTATGCTTCTCACACATGTTTGAGTGTGTGTGTGTGTGTGTGTATGTATCCATATATATATATATATATATATATATATATATATATATATTTAAAGAGCAAATTTGAATATTCTTTTTTCTCCTTATGTTAATACAGTTCAAAAGCAAACTTGAGAAGACTTTCTGCTTAAAAAAGTCTTTAGGTTAAAATAGTTATCAGTTTGTTTATCCAATGGGCAAGATCTTTTAAAAATTTCACCTCTGATTTTTCACGGTAAAACTTCTCATCTGGGAAAATAAGACAATCTCACGTAATTTTTTTTAATGAGATATTTTAATGAACATCCATCCTAATTCTTAAAGATACCTTCTCAACTACCAAAATTGAAATATAGATGTCTTATGAATTAGAAGAAAATTAAAAACAAATTCTCTGATATCCAATAATTCAAAAAATATACACTTCCAGAAATTAAGATATACAGAGAATTATTATAGATTACCAGACAAGATCAGTCATTTTATTCGTTATTACTAGTTCACTATTCTAATAAAATAAAAACAAAAAAAAATAAAATAAAACACCCTTTATTTCCTCAGAATTTTCCTTTCACAGTAGATCCTGTTTTCCCTGGAGAAATATCCCAGATTATAAATAAGGGAAGAGGGGAGGGAAATAGTTTCTTAAATACACGTACACCTTGAGGCACGTGGGGGGCTCATTTGGTTAAGCATCTGTCTTTGACTCAAGTCATGATCTCAGGGTCCCGGTATTGAGTCCCATGTCCTGCTCCCTGCTCAGTGGAGAGTCTGCTGGTACCTCTGCTCCTCCCCCTGCTTGCATGTACACATGCGCGAGCATCCTCTCTCATATAAATAAATAAAGGCTTTAAAATAAGTAAATAAATGCACATACACTGCTATAGAAGGCTATTTCACTTCATAGTGTCTATATGACCCAATACTGAAGCTCTACCCATTTTGTCTTGTGACTTCCTTGGCCCCAGCAAATAATTAAATGGTGCTCTCATATGAAACTACCTGTGGGAAGTGAAGCAATCTTTAAACTCTCAGATTACTAAGGAACGTCCTCACCCCTTCACACCCAAGACCTACCTCAACACACTCCAGAGCAAGAGTGATTCCCTAATGTTTTAGTTTGAGGCCTTGACTGGTCTCAAACCCAGCAGTGTTCTTGGTTATACTGCTCTCCCCAAACCTGACTTAACCCATATTGTTTTATCTCCTCCATTGGCCTGCCCCAAACATGACAGGAAATGCTAAAGAACTCAAATATTAGGGTAGGACTTTACCCATGGGGTGAAGGGAAAGGATAACTTAAAATATACTCGTGAACCTCAAAAGGATTGGAGGAACTGATGTTTGGCCCCACTACAGTGTGCCTGCATGTAGGGAGTTAGATCACGCTGCCTAGTTCACAGCCGGAGTAGTTGTCTAAGCCCCAAATTGAAATTCATCATCAGACATTCTCACTGTAAGTTTTACAGTACTTCATAGAGGAGACCTAGATCCATTATCGGCCTCTCCACTGTAGCAGCTCAGGTAGGAGAAGATGAAACTGATTTCAGTGGGTGGAGAGGCAACAAATGGTCCAACCTCCAATTCCTGCTTCAGCCCCATGTGTGCTCAGTAACTGAGCTTGGCTTCCTTTCTGTTCTGCCCTGCATTGTTAGAAGATGACCTTGAAGCCTTGAGAAGGAATCATAAATTAAAAAAAAAATTACTTGTTTTTTGGTTAAAAATATTAGAAAATACTCTGATCCTTCAATTTTATTGATTTGTTACTCGTTTTGCATACATTCATTTAAAAGTAAAAATTGTTAGGGCGTCTGGGTGGCTCAGTGGGTTAAAGCCTCTGCCTTCAGCTCAGTTCATGATCCCAGGATCCTGGGATCGAGCCCCTGATCGGGCTCTCTGCTCAGCAGGGAGCCTGCTTCCTCTTCTCTCTCTGCCTGCCTCTCTGCCTACTTGTGATCTCTGTCTGTCAAATAAATAAATGAAATCTTTTAAAAAAAGTGAAAATTGTTACAGTTTAGAATTTTATTATATTAAAAATCAATCAAGCAAAATATACAGATATCGATATAGATCTATAATAGGTAGTTATCAGTAGCACTTTCTTTTTTTCAAACTGTTTTCAAAATGTTGCCTTATTCTCATAATTGATTGAGTTGGGAAAAATCATAGTCACTATTCATTTATGTTCTGTTGTGGATGCTATGAGCTTCCCAAGGTATCCCTTGAAGGAAGGACTTGTTACTTCAGCACCTAGGCCCGCAGTTAGCAATTGCCTTTTAGATTTCAGTCCCTTCAGGTTTTGCCTCAACTGCCGAGAAAGCCCTTACCAGGGCCAAGGCTTTTTCTGGTGCAGCCCATAGCCCAGTTCTGGCCCAGTGCCAGACAACTCTGCAGACCGTGTTAGCTTCAGAGTTCCCTGTAGCGTTGACTGAGTCTTGTTAGGCCTGCATTGCAGCTCAACCCACTCCTGCTTCCCTCCTCTGCTTTCCACAGACGTTGATCTCAAGGACTTTTCCTAGAACAAATCTACACAGTAAACACAGTATCATGATCCACTTATGGAAGCACGTCACCTGCAGCATACAGTGAAAGAGACTAGGATTTATAGGGATTGAATAAATTTGCCAGTGTTATGATGTGAACTCATAGTCAAGCCAGACATCAAATTAGGTCTTCTGATTGTTTCTCATATAACGATGCCTGAATGATATCAGAGTTTGTTTGTTTTTTTGTTTTGTTTTGTTTTTTGTTTTTCAAAAATTGAACAATCTCAGGGCACCGGGGTGGCTCAGTGGGTTAAGCCTCTGCCTCCGGCTCAGGTCATGATCTCAAGGTCCTGGGATCAAGCCCCACAACAAGCTCTCTGCTCAGTGGGGAGCCTGCTTCCCTTCTCTCTCTGCCTGCCTCTCTGCCTACTTGTGTTCTCTCTCGCTGTCAAATAAATAAATTTAAGAAAAATTAAAAAATATTGAACATTCTCTATAACATCACTCATAGTAAATCCTCATGAAAATTCATTTCTAGGAACAGAGTAGCCTGTATCAAATACTTACATATTTTAGATAAATAAAAATGAGAAGCAGTATATTTATGTATCAGTTTCTTATTTAACAAAACAGCAGTGAATTTATTTATAAACACGTTTTCACTTGTGGTTAACTTGAGCTCACTTTGTAAAACTTCCAACTGATCCTACTACATCTGTCCTTTTGGTTCTTGCTACAAGACACAAAGGCATGAGGTTCTTCATCCGTCCCATACCTAGAAAATACACACACACACACACACACACACACACACACACACTCTCTTTCTCACACACACGCTTTCAAGTAGAGTTGAGTGATTTTTTAAAATCCCTTCAGCTGAAGAGAATTGTGAATGGAAGAGGAATCATATGATGTTGAAACAAATGATAGGATAAGAAATTTGATAAGGAAAAGAAGGAACTAGTAACAACTAGCATGTCAGCATAGACTCATTATTTTGGTTATTATGTTATTCTGACTTATGCGGCTCTGAAGCTAGATATCAGTTAGAGCTTTAGCTCACGAACAGTAAAATGCCCTCTACTCAATTTCAGCACCACAGAACTTCCTGATGAATCAAATAGTCAAGCTTGCACATAAAACAGGGGTCCCTGGGGTAGCTCAGCTGGTTAAGCATCTGCCTTCAGCTCAGATCCTCTGTTGTTAGACTCTGATCCTAGGGTCCTGGGATGGAGTCCCACATCAGGCTCTCTGCTTAGTGGAGAGTATGCTTTTCCCTCTCCCTCTGTGATCTCTCTTGCTTCCCCTTTCTCCTAAATAAATAAAAATCTTTAAAAAAAAAAAAAAAAAAAGCAGCCCAAAACAGACCCCAGGTTCACGCCTCTAGGTTGCTCCCATAAGGCCTCACCCCTCTGCCACCAGGCACAGATAAAGCAGTTTACAACACTGAGGCAGGGCACAGGATGTCAAAACCTCTGCTTCCCCCTCCCAGGAAAGGCGGACCTTCTGGGAAAAAAGTCCTCCAGGCAGGCCTTGAACTTTCAGTTTGATAGGAAAAGCACAGAAGGACTGAGAAGGTAAGCTTCTCGCTTTTGAGACATCAAAGTTCCTATTATGCGAAATTCCACAGGCATTAGGAGTTTATTCTAAAGCTGGCCACTAATGAGGACAAATATCCACATTTGTCAATGTGGATATCCCAAATTTTCCTGCTAATTGATGTCTGGCGGGGAGGGGGGGTGGTTGGAGGGGAGCATTGCTTAAGATTAATCTATTTGCCTAAGCCTACTAAGCCTGTAACATGTACTTAGTATGCAACGCATGTGGGAGGATTGGCTTTCCAACTGGAGGCAGTGTACTGGGGCATAGGGTGAAACAAAGATGTGGAGATGGTGACTTTGTTGCATTTGGGACAGTCAGCCATGTTCCTAAAGGAGATGCAATAGGGACTGAGTTCAAAGATGTGTTTTTGGCAAAAGGAAAAGTAACATGGTGTGTGTATATATGTGTACGTGGGTGGGCGTACATCGTGTGTGTGATACGAGGTTGTTGAGGAATGGAAAAGAAGAACCGCAAACAGGATTTGTTGAGACGAAGGATATCGCTTGGTAGTGTGTGAAGTAAGTGTGCTTGGTAACAGGGAACAGGATCCTATCAGATGCAGAAGGGATGGGCTACTGAACAAAAAGGGAGAGCAGTTACGGTCTCAGATATTTTCTCCAGGGTGCAACTCTTTCCGTCTTTGGTTTTGAGGATGAATCAAAATTACCCTGTCCTTTACATCAACTTGATATACTGTAATGAAAGTTTTTATTTTCCTCTGCAGAAAGTCGTGACAGAGCGCTTAGCTTCACAAGCAACTGACCACTGTGCTAAGCCCCGGAGCCAGCCTTACTCCCAAGGATGGCTACGGGGTCTCAGAAACGGTCCAGAGACAGCAGAACATGCCAGCCAGCAAGGACAAGTCCCGTCGGCTGAGTAAAGTGGTCAGGGAGGAGGCGTGGAAACTCTGAAGGATGAAGAGATTGTGGCTAAGGCAGAGCAGCAAATAAGAAATTGTTGTTTGAAGAAAAGGACTAGATAGAAACATTGAGGGAGATGATGAGGTCACGACACAATCAGCGGTGAGCAATTTAGACTTTAAATTGAGTGAAACTACTAGGTTAATAACTCCTGTAACTCTAGGTGTTTACAGTTCACTTTCAGAGGCTTCCAGCAAAATGGATTTCTTATTCTCTCAGAGTTGGAATCAAAGTCCCTACTGCTGAAAAGGAAGACACTGTCCTGAGATTAGATGCAAGTGAGTGACCAAAATCATTACGTTCTATGAAATTGTGACTATAAAAGAAAAAAAAAAAAAACACACCCAACAACAACAACAGTTTAACCTTTCAGACAAAATAGACATCTTCGGAAGTGAACAAAAAAATCCCTTGTAAGAAAGGAGAGCCAGATTAGGGATTTAAGGGTCCACATACGAAATGGCAAAACAGGATAAAATCAGCAGCAAGAAAAAGTATGGCATAATGGAAGATATTTCCGCACAAAATTCAGAACTGCAGCCCAGTTAAACAGAGCAGTCAAGATGACAACATTGCAGACGTAGCACTGGTAATAAAAATAAAACTGTTTTAAGTATACACAAAAAACTGGACATATGGGGATACTAGACCGAAATTCCAAATTCCATTTATAAGCTTCCAAATGCAAATATACTTTGAAATTGTTATCTAATATTTGGAATAGGAACTACTATTATTGAAATTACATATAATTATAGGATCTTGGTCATTATTATGTCTTTGTAGAGCCATGTTATTAAAGCGTGCAGTAGCCAATTTACCTGATCTATATGTAACTATTGATTATAAAAACCTTAGAAGAGATTCCAGGACAAACTCTCCTTACATAGACTATTAGAGGATGGTGAATCTTAATATTTAACAATATAATTTGTTCAGAGCTCTGTTCCAAACTGCCCTAAGGAAATATTTTAAATATCTATGAAATGAGTTTAATTTCCTGTTGTCATATACATATATATGAGTATAGCATATGCATGCATGTATGTATACATATATGTACATATGTACATATATGTATATGATATACATGTGTGTATATATAAGATTTTGTTTATTTATTTGAGAGACATAGAGAGAGGGTAGGGGCAGCAGGGGAGGGAGAGAGACAAGTAGACTCCATGCAGAGTTCAGAACCTGACACAATTTTCGATCTCCCAACCCTCAGATCATGACCTGAGCTGAAACCAAGAGTCAGACACTTAACCACCTGAGCCACCCAGGAGCCCTGCCAGAATTTCATATTTTAATTTAATAATAAAACATCTAATCTTTCGTACAGCAGTAATTTATGGGATGGGATGAGATAGTCTATGTCCTTCCACACGTTGTCCTTTTCTGCAGTACACAGGAGCAGATGAGATAGCCAGCCATCATTCAACATTCATGCATGAACTATTTATTGAACACTTATTATGTGTGAACTGCTGTGTAATCTGCTGGGCAATAACACCTTAAAGTCTTGCTGTGACATATGCTCAGTATTAACAAGAGAGACACTGTTTGGCTTATGTAATCTATCATGGGAGGGAAGAAAAAAAAAATGAACACCCAAGACAAGGAGGATTGAGATAACAGAAAAGAGAAATGGAAGCATAGCCAACAGGACCCTGGAGAAAGGATATGGAAGAAAAGCAGGGAAGTCAAGAAAAGAAATGAAACCCCCAAGTAATTCTGAAAAGGAGATTTAGCGCAAACTGAAAAGGTAGAATATTTAAATGTGTATGTGATCTCGTGCATATGTGTAAATAGAAAGTGCATGTATTTCCCCTTTCTGCTGGATTCTCACTGACTGTCCCATAGATGGGATGTTTTTCGGTAATGGCTTGAGCTTCTGTACATTCACAGGCAAAGATAACATAAAGAGGAACACAAAAAAAGAGACTACCCGCTGAGAAACAGAAACTAGAAATGTATGGAAAGGAAAATTTTAAATCCTTAACACCTAAAAATGTCATGATTCCTGGCTCTCAACACTTACTTGTGTCCTAAGTCAATCTCAGCTCTTCTTCTTGAACGTATTTCCTTCAGAGAGTATCTAACAACCTCGGTCCTTAGGAATGTGAGGACACAGCAAACATCCATGTCTCAGGTTTGAGAAGACAATGATGGCACTTCTGCAGTCGACAAGGGACAAAACCTTCTCCATGGAGCAGGCATGCAGCTTCCTTGGCTACACTCTTCTGGGGATTTTATTTTATTTTATTTTATTTTATTTTATTTTGTTATTTTTTAAGATTATTTATTTATTTGACAGACAGAGATCACAAGCAGGCAGAGAGGCAGGCAGAGAGAGAGGAGGAAGCAGGCACCCCGCTGAGCAGAGAGCCCAACACGGGGCTCGATCCCAGGACCCTGAGATCATGACCTGAGCTGAGGGCAGAGACTTAACTCACTGAGCCCCTCAGGTACCCCTCTTCTGGGGATTTTAAACATCTGGGTTGTGCTTTGTTTTCCCATGGCACCTACAAGATAGAGGTTTGTGTGTTCTTCTATCACCTCGCCGGAACCTGGGGTGTTAGAAAGAGGTTATTTTCTTTTCTACTATTTCTCTCACACTTATTTTATAACATGTACATTTGGGCAAGTTTTGGGCTCTCTCTTTGTTTGAGTTTTTTCCTATAAAAATAAGGTCAGCACCTGATTATAGGGAGTTTTAGAGAAATAAGTAGATAATATACATAAAGTATTTGAAATTGCGCCTGGCGCTATTAAGCACTAGGCACCATCATCATCATCATCATCATCATCATCACTGCTACCACCACCATGTTGTTCACTGTCACACAGTCTCCCCACCCCCCGCCACAAACTTGTATGTCTATCCTTTTATTTTTTAAGAAATTTTTTAGAAGATTTATTTATTTATTTTAGAGAGGGAGAGAGAGAGCAGGCGGAGGGGCAGAAGGAGAAGGGAGAGAGAATTTCAAGCAGACTACCTGCTGAGGATGGAGCTCCATGCAGGGCTCGATCCCAGGACCCTGAGATCATGACCTGAGCCAAAACCAAGTCTGACACCTAACTGACTGCACCACCCAGGTGCCTCTTTGTCTACTCTTTACAGCTGCCTTTGTTTTTTTTTGTTTGTTTGTTTTGTTTTGTTTTGTTTCTTTTTTAAGGATTATTTTTTAAGATTTTATTTATTTATTTGACAGAGAGAAAGATCACAAGTAGGCAGAGAGGCAGGTGGGGCAGGAGGGTGGTGGAGCAGGCTCCCTGCTGAGCAGAGAGCCCGATGTGGGGCTTGATCCCAGGACCCTGGGATCATAACCTGGAGCTGAAGGCAGAGGCTTAACCCACTGAGCCACCCAGGGGCCTGTACAGTTGCCTTTAGAGCAGTAATTTCACTTTGTACCCTTACTGGCTCTGTCTCCCACAATGCATAGAGTGACCTGAATATGTTACCACCCTTTGCAAACAAAGTCTTAATTTATTAATTCTTCCTTTCATTTGTCCATTCACAACACCTGTAAACAGCATGTTGTGTGTTCAACACTAAGTTTAAAGTTGATTTTGAAAGTCAGAAAGAAGACATATTCCTACTTTCTCAAATAGCTGCTAACTTCCTATAAACTCCTTCTTTGTGCTTTAACTTTACTTCCCAAAGACTGTTTTTTTAATATTTTATTTATTTTTTTGACAGAGAGAGACACAGCAAGAAAGGGAACAAAAGCAGGAGGAGTGGGAGAGAGAGAAGCAGGCTTCCTATCAATCAGGGAGCCCCATGTGGGGCTCAATCTTGGGGCTCTGGGATCATGACCCGAGCCAAAGGCAGTGACTTAACAACTGACCTGCCCAGGCACCCATTCAGAGACTATTTTTTACACAGAATGATCTACTCTATCCAAATCAGTTTTCTGTGTGCTATTTTTTCTAAATCAATTACAAGAGGTTCCTATAATTAAATATAAATTTTAAAATGCAAATATTTTAGTACTTAATAAAGTAATTACAACCTTATTGGACACGTACTTACTGTGTTCCAATTCCTTTGTTCCCTAAGTTCTTCACGTCTGTTATTTCATTAAATCCACACATTGTGAAGTAACTTTGTTGTCTCTCCTTTATAAATAAAGATGCTGAAGTTTAGGGGGGCTTAATTTGCTCAAGGCTACTTAAGTGCTAAGTAGCAAAGGTTTGGCTGAAACCTATCCAACTCTAAAGCCCATTTGTGCTGTCATAAGAGGACTCTGACTTTCTGCCTTTTCTTGCTCAGTCTCAATAATATACAAATATCAAATTCACTTTACCTTAATAACATAGTCATGCATCATGTCATATTTGTAACACCCTCATCTGGAGTTTCTGATTCCCCCCACAAAAAAAAAAATCTTTAAAGTATAATAAATAAAATATCATTTTGCCAAAAAAGAAATTTGGTCTATGGAAATTAGAAGACACCGTGCCAAGTCATCCAGCTGGCAAGGAGAAGAGCCAAGACACAAATTTCTGATCCTGATTGTCATCTGAGAAGTCAAAGTCTGGTAATATAGGCTAATAAATAATAGGTAATATATACAGTGGTAAAACATGATCTATCAGAAATTATCTGGACTGGAAAAAGTTGGGATAAGATAGTAAAAAATTTAAAAAAAAATAAATAAATAATAAGCAAATTTCCTAATAGAAGCAGATGATGAGGCTAAAACATGACCTCAAGCCAGGTTGAATGTAAGAATAAACCAAAGAGGAAAAATGTAAATCGGATCACCTGACATTCTGGTTTTATCTCTGTCAAGAGTTCTAATAACTGGTAAGGAAAAGATCAGAATCCTTATGAAAGTTTGCAAACTTTCTGACATATGAGCCCTGACGCTATCTCCAGTCTTATATCTAGCCATTTCTGTTGCCGGACCACATACATTTCAACTCTTTAAAGGGGCCGTATTATCTTGTCTCTAAGCCTTCAAAACATACTGCATGTTTTGAATTCAAAGACAAAAGGAGGTGGGGAGGGAGACTCTGATTTGGTCTGGCCATCACCACCCAGTACTATGCAAAAGCTCTGCTCATAGTCAATAAGCAAGCAGGTTGATAGTGGTCATTAATCCAGATGCCAATCTTTTCCACCTTAACCCCAGGTGATCTGTGGTTACAAAATTACCTGCTGTCACCAGAATTTGTGGAAGTGGAAAGCCCATCTCAAGATGGGAAGTTGCAGCAAAACATACATCCAAAAGGCAGAGTGGATAAGCAGAATCATCATTAGTATCACCCCAAAGATACAGTCCCACAATATCATATAGTGCCTTAAGACTGAGTCAATGAATTGTTAATTATTTCATATAGGTTAGTAGTTATGAAGAGGCTAAACAATGAACTTGGATTAACACCCTAAGCAAGCAACAACCATTATCAAAGTCATTAATTAGGCTTATGTTTACCCTTTTATCATCAACTCTAATTATCTGTTTGAACTGAGATCCTGTTATTACCAATCAACATTGCAGGTAGTAGGGAAAAATATGCTTCCATTTCTTGAGTATGAATTGCAGAGTTTTGTCAAGCTGAGCTCTAGTCTGGCTTACTGTTTTAATAACAAGGTTGCTAAGGAATGGGTTTTTTTTACAACAGATACGGGAACCTCATTAGCAAATTCGCTAATTAGTCTGACTTTAGTAGATAAACACATTGAAGTAGGAGGACAGACTAATCAATTTGGCTAAAGGAGCATGGTTACCTTCCATTTTAAAAACCCTTGGGCTTATAATGAGGTATATTATTTCTAGTGAATTATCTTTGTAAAATAAATTACAATATGACTGCTATATTTTTTAAAATTTCACATCATTGTAACTATATTAAAACCTGACCATTGGATTAATGACCATAACAGCTATTACAATTGTCCCTTTCAAAATAATAATTAAATATATTGAAAGTTATATTTGCATATAATATTATTTTAATTGTCCTAAATACAACTAACAACTATGATTAAACCAGTTCATTTCATGGCTTGGGAGATTCCAAATAGACCATACAGTTTGGAGTTTGGTGTGAACAATTCCGACTTGTAAATTAATCACTAAATTAAAATAGTTTTAGACACTTTTTAATTTTTTTCACATTGCATGTATTTTTGAATAAAAATTTCAATAGATTTTTGTATTTTACTTATTATACTGTATTATTTCTTTTCCTCATTTCACCAGTGCATTAACAAGGGTATTATCAGGAAACACAAATATTTCAATGAGCAGACTTACAAAAGGAACCCCACTTACAGAGAAGTGGACAGGGATAAGGAGATAAATTAGCAATGGTGAGATACCTGTAACAGCAATGCAAAACCATTACCACTCCTAGGGCTGAAGACAAGAGCATGTCCAGAGCTCATGGAAAACTGGAATTTTGGAGGAGTGGCCAGCTGGCATAGAGATACAGCCAAATACCTTGTAAAAAAGAAATTAAAGAGCAAGAGGAAATATTATAGTCTTTGGCTCTATTCTACTACAATCTGACAGTGACCCCCCCATTGGCTTGGCCAACCAGAAGATGGTTAGCTAGGGAAATGTGAGGGTGCAGTCTGTCCACAAAGCCCAGCCTCCTAGGACAGTGCCTGGTAGAGAAGGGCCAGTGGTGGATTAGGATGAGGCAAATACAAAATTAGCACAACTCGTAATGCAAAGAGATATAGATAGCACTGTGTGAACATAAGTTTTTCTAAGAAGGCTTTTTAAGATGAAAATTTTATTTTGTAGCATAAAGTAATTCAAGTGCACAGAAAAGTATAGAGAAGATTTCTCTATTCTTAAAAATTGCCTATGTTTGCTTCATGTATTAAAATATATATGTGTGTATAAAATATATATATGTGTGTGTGTGTGTGTGTGTATATGTATATCTGATTAGATATATATCTGAAGCCCTCCATATAATACTGAACCTTTTCCCCTTTCATTTCTAGGGAATTTTATAACTAATAATTCCACAAGTGTATTTAGAATTTTACATTTATATATACCTCATATATACATATATACACACACATATATATACACATACATATATAGTAATATAAAATTATATATAATAAATATGTATAATATTGTTTATTATGTCTCAGTCTTCAAATAAATTGTATAAGGGCGCATATATATATATATATATTTCACAGGCTCACTTTTCTCGTAAACGTTTAATTTAAAATATTCATGTAGATAAAAGAAATTCTAGGTCATGCATTTTTGCTTTATCATATTCCATTATGTTTGATATGAAATTTCCTTATGCATTTTCATGTTGTAAAGTATATAAAAGGTTGTCAATTTTTAACAATTGGAAATAATGTTATAATGGACATAATTATGATTCTCTCTGTGCCCTGAGGATCTGCTCAACACGGTCAGGTAGATACTGTTTCACTTGATGAAAATGTGCTAGTAGGCCTCCTTGATCTATGACTCAGTGGTTCATGTCATATAATCACCATATAATCAAGTTTCCCACAGCCCAGCAATCAGTTTCTATCAAGGTGCTGAATGCATGAGAAATATTTCTTAGGAGAAGAGCTGTTATTTTCTAAAAAAAAAAAAAGCACAGGATCTTAAAACAAAATCCAGGGGGACCTGGGTAGCTCAGTCAGTTAAGCGTCTGCCCTCAATTCAGGTCATGAGGCTCAGATCATGATCCCAGGGTCCTGGGATCAAATCCCATACGGGTTCTCTGCTCAGCAGGGAGCCTGCTTCTCCCTCTGCCTTTGCCTGCCTCTCTCCCTCTCTCTCTCTCTCTTTCTGTCAAATAAATAAATAAAATTTTAAAAACAAAAAAAAATCCAGTTGTTCAATTTGACTGTTGGCAATGGCTGACTAAAAAAAGGATAATGACTAGAGGGAATATAATACATATTCATCAGAAAGCATCAGAAAATTCTCAAAGTAGTAATGAATTATAAGACAAAGATGTAGAAGAAAATTGAGAGAGGTGAGGTGTATCCACAGTCTCTTCACCTTGAAAATTTTGGAGAAGACAAAGGTTGGGTAACTGAGCGGTGCTTTCCACAGACAGAAGGGAAAGACAAAGGTCAGTATCTAGACTCACAGGTAAAGTCCCTTAGGAAACAGCCTGAGTACCTTCTTGAGATCTGAGGCCCAGATTACAAATTTCTCAATTCCTGATTAGGTTAAACTAATCCAGGATGGCTAGTCATTTTAGACCAGCCACCAGCAGGTAGCAGATACAGATCTGTGGAGGAGTATCTAGCTCTCTACAAATTTTATGAGTATTGTGGGGTTCTCAATCAAAAAGACCCAGACATGCTAGTAGAAAATGACTACAAATCCAAAACAACTAAACAATAAAGGAGTCAGATCATGCAGTTCTTTATTTTTTTCATCAAACATTTTCATGTTTGAGCTAGCCATAGTCTACGTACTTAAAAAATGCTAACCTGATTTAATCCTCCTAACAACCCTAGGAAGTAGACTTTATTACTCCCCCCATTTTAGAGATGAGGGCTTTGGGAGCCATAGTAATGTCTCCTGAAGATGCTCACATCTTAACAACTGAAGTCTGTAAATATATTGCTTTACATGGCAAAAAAAAAAAAAAAAAAAAAGAACTTTAAAATTGTGATTAAGTTAAGGATCTTGCAATGGGTGATTTTCTTGGGTTATGGAGTTCTGCTCAGTGTGATCAACCACAGAGATCCTTAAGAGGAAGGCAGGGTGGGGGAAGAGTCAGAAATGGATTTCTGATGAGCAAAGCAGAGGTTGGAGTGATGAGAAGGCGTCATGAGGAAGGAAAGCAGATGGCCTTTTGAAGCTGGAAAAAAACAAATGGGCTAGACTCTAGCCTCCAAAAGGAATTCAGCCCAGCCAACACCTGGTTTTAGGGCTTTTGACCTCTGGAACTGTACAACAATAAATTTGTGTTGTTTTATGCAACTATATTTGTGGCACAGATGTTTAATTAAAGTATCCTGTATTTTATTTAAAAATATATGAAGTACGTGAACACTATATCTAGTAGTTATTTCTGTTGTTTCTCAAATATGTTGATTTATTTCCTTGTGTGTTGGGGATCTTTGTTGTCTCATTTTCTCTTGACCATAATCTTAGGAATCCTAAAGGCCTAAGTTGGTGATCTTTTACTCAAGAAAATATTCTTATTTGCTTGTGACAGAAATCAAGGGTAGTGTCACTCTGGAACCACATTAATGTCCTTTGAAAATCATAGACCTAATGCAAGAACCTCAGATTTAATTCTTTCTCTTGGCAGGTGGGCTTGTTGTAGCGCTAATGCTTCCCTTGTTCCTTGAGATACCACTACCCTGTTTATGTTTAGATGTATGTGAAGAGAGGTGATCCCTTCTTGGAAGTTCACAAATACATGGTAAGGAGTAATGTATTGAAGGTCTAGTCTCAGAGCGAGAAGCACTCCACAGTATATAGTCCATCAAACTGCTGAGAGCAGACATTTTTTGGGTTCTTAGTTACTTCATGTTATTCAATCACATGATTTTACTTATTTCATTTATATAACAACTCTCACAGCTGGACACTCAAGTTCTTTTCTTTTTCACATTTAGGATAACGTCAGGCTATAGGTTTTTGTGCATTACTTAAACTCTATCCCTGATTATATCCTTGGGATAGAGCTTTACAAACTTAATTACTGAATCAAAACACACATAATATTTAAAGGTTTGAAAACATATGGTCAAATAGTATTCCAGAAACTATCTACCAAAAAGTATGTACTCTCAACCAGCAGTGTGTAATAGTTCATGTGTTTAATTTTAGTGTGATTGTTTACCCAAATTATTTTCCTTTGGTACAAAAGCTTTAGTACATTCAGTTAGCTAATTAGAGTAGTGAATATGGCAGAGGGAATTTAGGTGGTTTCGTTGTCCTATGTGAGTAAAGCTCTTCAAGGGTGCCCTTTGTCTGATCACCTGGAGATAATCCTGGAGCACTAGACAGAAGATTTATAAAGGAATATGAGGAGATACAATCACAAAATTAACTGCAAAAAGTAAACCATACCTATTTGGAAGATTTGTTGAGAGCTGACCCAATTTAAGGATAAGAAAACTTAATAAATTAACCATCCTGTAGATCACATACACATAAAAATAAAAAGTAATTTTCCCAAGGAAAAAAACCTGTACAGGGATTTATTTCTTTTAACTAAGGGGAAGAAAAATGGTTGTATTAAGAAAACCACTTTTACTTGCATTACTGCTGACAGGGCCCAAACTAGCAAAACAAACATGCTGGATTTCAGCTGTCTAAATGATTAACTTGGCAAAAGTAGAAGCTGCTGACACACTAATAAGAAAAGATTTATTTGCAAAAGATCTGTTGTTGCCTCTGCAGCAGATTACGTAACTGTATGCTATTTTTTTTCTAAAAAAATATTCCTTAACTCTGAAATATCTCTAGAAGATTGGAAACTCTTAAAAGGACTGAGGGTTATGCAAGAAAAATACATAAAATGATGCTTTTATCTTTATACTCACTTTTCTGTAAGCTATCTACTAAGCGAGATAATATTCACTTCAGAGTTTAAGTATAAAAAATAATGTGTTCTTCATCTCAAATTGTTTTTGACCCATGTACATGAAAAAATGTGGCCTAAACCAATATTGAATATTCTAGAGACTATTTCTGGTTCCTCTAATCTATTCATGTGATGGGAGCCTTCCTTTGTTTAGATGCTCTTACAAATTTTGAAATTCAAGTAACTATACTAACATGTAACAAGTCATAAATTCATTGGTACCTAAACTAGGGTTTAGATGTTTGGTTTACCCTCTTTGCCTATGATTGTAAAAACGTATCCTATGATTAATTTTTTCTGGAAGCAATATTCAACAAATAAGAAGGTTGATCCATACTTATGAAAGGGTCACATGTTCCTGCTTTGAAGAAGAATTTTGTGTCTTTGAGATTCCCATCTCCTCAAGGCTATCATCCAGAAAATTTGTCCATACTCAACTGCTATCTGAGTACACATTTTAATGTGTACTTTAAGGCCAGACACATTTTGATGTTTTTTCTTTTGTAACATTTTTTAAAAAGTTACTTTAAAAAGTTACTTTAGGGGTGCCTGGGTGGCTCAGTGGGTTAAAGCCTCTGCTCAGATCAGGATCCCAGGGTCCTGGGATCCAGCCCCATCAGCCTTCTCTGCTCGGCAGGAAGCCTGCCTCCCTTCCTCTCTTGCCTGCTTCTCTGCCTACTTGTGATTTCTGTCTGTCAAATAAATAAATAAAACCTTAAAAATAAATAAACAAACATAAATAAATAAAAAGTTACTTTAAAAGTACTTTAGGAGTGCCTGGGAGGCTCAGTATGTTAAGTGTCTGTCTTCTGCTCAGGTCATGATCCCAGGGTCCTGGAACTGAGCCTTGTGTCAGGCTCTCTCCTCAGCAGGGAGTCTGCTCCCCGCCTCCCTTTGCCCCTTCCCCTACTGGGTTGAGAGAGTGCACTCACACACTCTCTTTCTCCCTCTGTAAATAAATAAATAAAATCTTTTTTTAAAAGTAGTTTAAAAATACTTTATTATTTTTAAACAAACTGAAAAAGTTAGTTGAAGAATCTTAAAGAACAAAAACAATTGTTATACCATGAAGTATGTGAACTATATTTGGCATTAAAAAATATGAATCTTCCTTAATCTGGGATAGTAAAGGTGACTGAAGGCATTCTATATTAAGAAAAGAAAAAAGGGGACCTGTGGTGTCTCAGCCGGTTGAGCATCTGACTCTTGATCTCAATTCAGGTCTTGATCTCAGGGTTGTGAGTTCAAGCCGTGCTGGGTGCCACGCTGGGTGTGGAATGTATCTTAAAGAAGAAGAAGGAAGAGAAGGAGGAGAAGGAGAAGAAGAAAGGGAAAATATGTTTTTATTACATCTCAGGATGGGAGAGACAAAACAACAAAAGCCTTGTGATTAAACATCATGTAGGAGTATTTCTTCACAAGCCTCCTGGATATATTTCTGGCCTCTCTTTAAATACAATTCTCTGGTCCTTCAGGTTTTAAAGTGTTGTCTTATTTCTCTATCATGGGTATTAATTGGAATATCTCATTTTTTATGTGTATTAACTAAGAATCGTAACGAATAATTTTCCATGATATTCTGTGGCTGACTTCACATCCTGATTTATGGACTTCTTTTTATCACTTGGATCATTCTGTCAGACTACATTAGAATAAATGTCCTAAGAATTTACCACAACTGTAGTATGTTGATGTAAAAAAAGTAATGACTTAAGTTTTTAAAAAAAATAAGGACATAAACCCTAAAGATGTTTCCTTTAACTTAAATACTATTTTGTAGATACACAGTCTATCAGGGAAATAAGTATCATTGTTCAATTATTAGACATGTGGGAAAAGGTAAAAAAAAATTTGGGTTTTTTTCTTTATAATTGCTATATTTTCTATCAAGATCCATCCATTATTGGGAAACAATGTAGCTATTGATGTACTGTAATATCAACTTAGATGCAATTGGTAGACTTGAGTGAGGAAAAAAGTTTATACTCACCACATTAAAAAGGAACTCCTCTTTGATGTTCTTCAAGTTTATTATATGATTAAAATTGTTCAAACTTCAAGGAATACCCATTTTATCTATTGGATTTGATTTTATAAACAAGTATATTCCCCATCTTCTATCCTTAATAGCACTATAGATTCTAACCATTTTCTTTTTCTTTATCTATCTTTTATTTGCCTTTATCTAAAGGAAATTATATATATTACATTATCCTCATAACGTAGTTTTCCTGGTCCCAAATTATTTTGATTACTTTAGTTCCTGTTATCCATAATTATCCAACTTCTAAAAGCATTCTCTGAATTATGCAAAGCATTTCATTTGCAAATATGCAATGGTGATGCACAAGAATCATATGATGATTGTTTTTTGTCCCCTGAAAATGCACTTTTGGTGGCTCAAATTATTTTTTCTACACAGAAGCACAAAAGATCAACAGCTTCAGGGAGGGGACTAAAAATTTTTCTATATGTATTTATTTGATTATTAGTTATCCAGATTCCATCAATATCTAAGTATATTTTGTGTTATTTTTTCAGAAGTATTAATTTTCCCTTTCTCAAATTGAAGCCTCTGCTGTCTCATGGTCATGAATTAAACAAATTATTTCTTGGTTTTCTTAATAGCATCATGCTAATAGTGGCACACAGACTATGTCAGTCTCTCCTGCTACAACGCTAGCTCCACCCTCCCAAGTGATGATTTTGTTATGTGGGGAAAGAAAATGAAAACTCCGAAGATGACCAAGAAAAAGTTTATTAGACCAGGATTCTACAATCCTTCTTAAAAGCAGGCTGCATGTCACTTTGAACACCTTCCCTGTGATACTTTGGCTTAAAAAGATGCATTACCCCATGACCAAAAGTCTGAGTGGGAATATTAGTCAGGAAGGGCTGCCATAAAATACCACAGGCTGGGTGGCTTAAACAATAGACATTTATTTTCTCAAAGTTCTGGAGGTTAGAAATCTAAGGCCAAGGCTCTGGCCTGTTTGGTTTCTCTTGAGGCCATTCTCTTTGCCTTGCAGATGGCCACCCTCTCGCTAGAACCTCATATGGCTTTTTCTCTGTAGGCACTCATACCTAATGTCTCTTTTTTTCCCTTAAAAGGACATCAGTCCTACTGGCTTAAGTCTCCACCCTTATGATCTCACTTAGCCTTAATTCCCTCCTTAAAGGCCTTATCCCCAAATATAGTCACCTTCATGATTAGGGCTTCAACATACTAATTTGAGGGAGGATACAATTTAGTCCATGATATGAGGCTTTATATTCTTTTTTTTTTTTTAAGTTCCCCCAAATCCACAGCTAATGGATTTGTTTTGGCATCAGCAACAATTTTTTTAAAGAGTTTATTTATCAGAGAGAGAGAGAGAGAGAACGGGGAGGGGCAGAGGTACAAGCAGGCTCCTCCTTGAGCAGGGAGCTGACTGCGGGAGCGGGGGAGGAGCGCTGATCACAGAACTCTGAGATCATCCTGAGCCAAAGTCAGACACTTAAGCCACTGAGTCACCCAGGTACCCCAACACTGGCTACAATGTTGAGTGAGATGGTCTCATACTTTCAAGGTATATCACTCTGTACCCAACCAACTTATTTCTGTTAAGTCCCTTTAGAGGGTATTTTCCTCATTTTATTATACCAGAAATTAGTGTAGAAAAAAGGGAAGTACCTGCTATTTCCTTCTGGAAAAACTTTTTTTTTTTTTCAATTAAATACTTTTTAGAGCAAGACTACCAAAGAAAAGAGGTATCATATACTTCCCAGGTATGCATTATACAATGGTTCTACTAAGTCCCTTGGGTTAATGGATACCAAAAACCAGAAACCAAAAATAAAAAATAAAGGCAATATTACATATTTATAAGCTCATAAGTGCTTCCTGTTTCTCCTCAAAGGACCCTTTCTAAGAGTCACTCTCTATATAAGGAACAGAGACCCACCTTAAAACCTAATCTAAGTGATATTGGCATATCCAACAAAAAGGCCCAGGATCTCAATTTAAATTGCATTTTTTAAAATATTTTATGGCTGGCTTTGGTGTAGTGAGGCCTATGTCTTCAGATCTTCAGGAATAATAGGGCACAGCGGATGAATCATAAAGGCTTAGCTTTATAGCATGCTCTTCCCAGGTAACTCATCCCCTCATAGTATTTAAGACTTCATACACAATATAACTTTCTCTGCAAAACCTAACAGAGTAATCTTAAGTATGGACAGAAGAAAGGTGTAATTCCAAGTTTACTGTGGATGATTGGGGATAAGAAAATAGGCAGATTTTTCTTTTCTATGGTTGACCTATATTGGTTTCAGATTTTGTAAGTGAATAAACGATCTAGGGAGCAATAAATGAGCCTCTTTAATATAAATTAATTATCTCAATCATTCATTATTTCAGAGCAGCCAAAAATCTCTTCCAGCCTACCAAATTAATTATTACTTTCTCTCCTCCTGCTCCTCCCTCTCCTCATTCATCTTGTTGTTTTTATGAGTGTATGTATTAGACTGTTACCAATGAAGAGTTAAAATGATCTGTTGAAGGGAAAACAAGGTGAAAGAAGTTTCACCATGAAAAAGGAGTTTGCTGGGTCAATAAAACATCAGGGACATGCTGGAGCTATGTGAATGAGAAAAGGATGAACAGTTCATCTTCAAAATGAAAAAGAGAATAAGAACTATGTATTTATTTCCAAATGATTTTCTTAAAGAAAACTAATTCAAACCCCTAATGTATAAGTTTTTTTTTTAATCTTCTTAATGGAAGTGTTTTCTGTTAGATATAAATAATCAAGTAATCGATTCCTGCTGTGCACTGACAAATAATATAGTTGAGTCAAGGATAGAAGAGAAAGTGTTATGTTTAAAATATATTTTAAACATTTCAACAGGAGAGAAAGTTCAAATCCCTTTTAGAAATTCCTCCAGGCAGAAGGAGTTCAAGGGACTGATGAAAATAAGTAGGGGAAATATAAAACAGGGTTGTGGCTTCCTTTTCATGGTAATAAATTTTTTCCCCCCTCAGGAACTGGGGATGGTCCTTCTGTTGAATCAATGGAAGAAAACAAAGCAGAAAGCCATGTACTCTTGGTGAAGAAATAAAACATCTAAGTGCCATCATAAAAGCTAAAAGAACTCCTATTCTACTACGTCTGGGTTCTTGACAAATATTTAAAGTGGAAACAGCTTAGGTAATGCTGTGGAAGGGAAGTGGCTGGGAGGAATTTGCTGGCTCACCTTGAAAATGAAAGCAGCTTATTCTGGGTTGTCTCAGGGTTTTCCTGAAGATTAGAGGGTTTCTAGAGAGGATAAAGAAAAATGGAAGTTAAGAAAGATGAATTCCAGTCAATATTAACCAAATATCACAGCTCTTGGTGCTGAATTGATTTTAGAGCATGCTTATTAGGGCATATCCATATGTCTGTAATCTTATGGACTAAAACTAATCCACATTATTTTACATTTTGTTTGTCAATTGTCAATTGCCTAAATTCTCCGTCTGAATTTTGAAGTACTTATCAAATGCTAGGCCACAACCAAAAGTCCCTGGGGAAAAAATTCTTTGCTTGCATTGCTCACCTGCTCAAAATGTTTAATACTTCAGTGGTATTTACAGTATGAAGTCATATTCCATAATTCGGCATTCCATTATTTCTATCATTTAACTTTAATTTAGTTCTTAATATCTCCTGGGATTATATTCTTGGTCTCCAAGTGTTACTGACTCAAATACATGCCCCCAAATTCATATGTTGAAGGCTTAACCCCTGGTACCTCAGATGTGACTGCATTCGGAGCTAGAACCTTTAAAGGGGTGATTAAGTTAAAATGGAGTCATCAGGGTGCACTTTAATCCAGCATGACTGGCCTTCTTTAAAAAAGAGGAAATTACATCCCAAACAACACAGAAGGAAAAGCATATGAGGACACAGTGAGAAGTTGGCTATCTGCAAGCCAAGGAGAGAGGCTTCTGGAAGAACCGAATCTGCCAACACCTGGATGTTGGACTTCAAGCCTCCAGAGTGTGAGAAAATAAAATTCTGTTTCTGTGCTGTTTTTTATGGGAGACCTACTGAACGAATGTAGCCAGTTTTAGTTCAAGTTGATTAAAATTTTCCCCAAAGATCTATTATTTATTGAACTTCTACTATATGCCAAATATATGTATTATGTCAGGTAAAGCACAAACAAAAACTGAATGTAGGTTATTATCATTCTCATTTTAAAGGCATTATTAGTCCTTTGCCCTAAATTATACAACTTGTTAACACTGGTTACATCATTTGAATTTTGCTTTTACACATTATAATATTCTAGCCTCTAGATACAAACTCTTCACACTCCTACCCACTCCAGTTTACTTTCTTTTCCTTTTTGGAGCCCTAATTTCTGGATTCTTTCTTCAGGATTTTTTTCACTATACCCCATTTTCTGTATCTGATACCTCCAATGTCAAAATTAGAAGAAATGTAACAACAAGTTCAGTAAAGTGGAAAGAGAAGAGACCTCAGTAGGAATCTTGAATCTAGCAATCCGTAGTTGCATGCTGTGAACCCATTTAGTCTCTGTGGGCCTTAAGCCTTCTGAAGAATGGCTTCCCGTGAGGGCTGTTCTGAGATTGGTTGTAAAGTCTGTGCACAGTGCCAGGTTTTCAACATACTTCTGTAACAGTTGGATCATAAATAGCCATTAACATAAAATCTGTGACTCTACAACAAGACTTCATTTTTGTTTGACTAATAGAACCATATAATGAGAACCTTGAGATTCTTTCAACAAATTTTAATATTGCTAGCTCCTTGACCATTATTCACACAGTAATATCAACTACAGCAAAGCAAATGATTTTTTGGATCAATATTCCCAGCTCAGAATAATTTTTTTCATTGGGTGCTGCTAAGCAGGTAATCAATTGTGAAATTACTGAAAGCAAGAATTGTTGCGAATTGTTGCCAACTTGACTTGTGGGTAACAGAAGCCAAAGTAAAGAATAACTCAGAAAAAAAAATTCTATCCTTAATTATTACTTCATTTGTTAATTCATTCACTCAATAAGTAGCCAATGGATGACAGATATGTGCAAAGCAGTGAGATGATGCAGAATTCATAAAAATAAATCAAGAAGGACAGAGTTAATAAAAAAATACATATATGTGATTAATACAGGATAAAAAGTGAAAATTTTTGTACTAGAATTGCACAGAAAAGTCCCAAGAGAGCCTCTAGGTTGAAGAGATTATTTTTAACTGACTTCATTAGCGTAGACAACATAGAAGGCTTATGATTTAAACTGGGTTGTAAAAGATGAGCGATATTCCTTAAGGAAACAGGAGTGTAGAAAAGGCAAAGAATGTTTTTAATGGAGATGAGAAAGCAGTGGGCACATATACAAGAACTCAGGTAGTTCCATTTGGCTGTAATGGGCTTTTCCTGATTGAAAATAGCTGAAAATAAGCTTAGCAATTATGTGTGGCTTTAATGTCAAATTAAGGAGTTTTGACCTATTCTGAATATAGTAGGGATTAATTATAGATTTTTGAGCAAGAGGGCATTACTCAATCACAGCTTTGACGTTTCTTTAAGTACCCTTGCTCTCTAGTTCACTCCAGCAAGAGGCAGGACTACCTTCACATTAGAATTACAAATCAACATATCTCTGATCCTGCACATGATCTTGGTAAAATACCTTTAAAATTCATCTAGGTCAAGAGCTTCAATCTTTTATATATGAATAGTATTTAGGGAATCCATAAATTAGGTGTAACTCAAAGATTATGCCTCTCTTATTCTCTCTCTCTCTCACACACACACACACACAAATTTTTTTTTTTAATTACCTTTCTGTCATTTTTAACCATGTCTATTTGGGGGTAACTGGATGGCTCAGTTGGTTAAGTGTCTGACTCTTGATTTCAGTTCAAGTCATGATCTTAAGGTGGTGACATCAAGCCCCAAGCCTGGCTCCATGCTGGGTGTGGACCCTGCTTAAGATTCTCTTTCTCTCCCTCTATCCTTCCCTGCTCATGCTCTGTCTCTCAAAAAAAAAAAAAAAAAAAAAAAAATTATCTATGAAGAAAATATTACATTAAGGCTTTTATGTCTTTGCTATAAATGGCATAATAACACTACTGTGCATACATATGTGAATCTAGTCATTATATCATTTAGTATAGTTTCTGGTTTATATAAATTAATAAAACATATCTTTTTCCATTTTTATATTAAGCATAATTAAGTTGGAAGCTGTCAAAGAAAAGAAAGTTAAATGGAGTTTTTGTTTTAGCTCTGAACATTCCATCTTTAAAAAAGAAGAGGAAGGAAGGAGGAAAGGAAAGAAAAGAAAGAAAAAAAAAGAAAAGAGAAAAGAAAGAAAGAGAGAGAAGAAGGAGAGAAAATTAGTTTTAATTTTAATTTCACTGAAAAACCTGATTGACCATAAAGTCACAGGATTTGTAGAATGGCTTTCCCCACCCCATCCGTGTAACATAGGCCATTAAGACTGAAAAGGCTGCTCAGATGTATCCAACCTGAGACTGTGTCACACAGCATGTCTTATAAGAAGATGGCTTGACTTAAAGAGTCTGGAAATTAAAGCTGTCCTGACTCAGACCCCTCCTGCAAAGCTTTCTACCAAGATTGCATATTCCATTTCTCATTATGAAATAGAGCTGCCCACAGTTGGAGAGACTTGATACAACCATGATTACTAGCAGTGAATAAGCTGGTTTGTAGCTTATTGTTCAAGAAGAAAAGGGAAGAAGTACCTGTGACAAATGACACAACCCACTCTAGAAACATGTACTTGTTTTCTTTTTTTTTTTTTTTAAGATTTTATTTATTTATTTGACAGACAGATCACAAGTAGGCAGAGAGGCAGGCAGAGAGAGAGGAGGAAGCAGGCTCCCCGCTGAGCAGAAAGTCCAATGCAGGGCTCCATCCCAGGACCCTGAGATCATGACCTGAGCCAAAGGCAGAGGCTTTAAACCACTGAGCCACCCAGGTGCCCCTGTTTTCTTATATATTAAAGAAGGTCACGAAGAATTAGTGATGCTGTCTTTTCTCATTGGCATGAAGCTACATGAAACTAATGAAATAACTTTGTGCAGCAAACTCCTAGGTTTCAGTTTCTATGCACTCAGATGACATCAAAAAGAATTTCTATTTGGAGAGTTTCTTTTAGAGCCCTCAAAATTCCCTGAATTTTCTCTTTACTAAAAGTAAATTCTTGATGTTCTGTTCAGAAATAGAATGTCTGCAAGGCTTAATAACACTGTTTTTTGCTGTTTGGGCAAATAAAAGTACGTAAACAAGACATAATTCATAAGATAGTTGTCAAATAGCATCCAAAGATTCCAGAAGAATGTTCGGATTTTTTCTGTGAGACATTAATTTCAATGAAGCTACTGAGCCCCACTTTTTAAAATGCTTTAGATAAGAATTGACAGCACAGGGTAACATTGTTTCTTTGTGGCAGAGAATTTTTTTTGCCCTTCAATAAATAATTCCCAAAATATTGAAATGAGTTTCAGGCACATGTTTGACCATTTTTGAATGAGCAAGAAATGTTCTTCAAAGTTTCTTATTAGTTGAAAAATTTGGGTATACAATTAATTTTTTTAACTGCTTGATCTCAATGTTTGTGAGAAGATTACATTAAAATTTCCAATTACAATTTCTGATTTACTTTTACTTTGTGATTCCTCCAAAAACTACTTAATATATTTTGAAGTAGTTTATACAGGCTTATGATGGTTATAACTTTTTCACCATTGTTCCTTTTATAAGATTTCTTTTCTGTGACCTTTTTGTTTTCCTTCACCTGAAATGCTACTTTGATAATTTTTAAGATTATTACCTCCATTTTTATAGTAATGTACATTTTCCTGGTATTCTTTTTCAACCCTTTTTTTTTTAATTAATTAATTTATTTATTTGGCAGAACGGAGATCACAAGTAGGCAGAGAAGCAGGCAGAGAGAGAGGAGGAAGCAGGGTCCCTGCTGAGCAGAGAGCCCGATGCGGGGCTTGATTCCAGGACTCTGGGATCATGACCTGAGCCGAAGGCAGAGGCTTTAACCCACTGAGCCACCCAGGTGCCCCATCAACCCTTATATTTTTAAACTTCAGTATATTTTTAAGAGCTAATCTTGAAAAAATTTTTGCTCTTACTTTTTTTTTAAGATTTTATTTATTTATTTGACACAGAAAGAGAGACAGCGATAGAGGGAATACAAGCAGGGGGAGTGGGAGAGGGAGAAGCAGGTTTCCTCTGAGAAGGGAGCCCCGTGTGGGACTCAATCCCAGGACTCTGGGATCATGACCTGAGCCAAAGGCAGACACTTGAAGACTGAGCCACCCAGATGCCCCAGGTCTTACTTTTTTAATTCAACATAAAGTATCTTTATAACTGATAAATCAAGCTAACAGACACTTCTTTAAAAGTACTGTTAAGTTAGAACTCACATGCTTCATTGTATAAAATAATTTATATTAACTGCCCTTTCTATTCATTTGTTCTCCATATCTAGGTCCATTGGATGATTAAGTTGTCTTCTGGCTGTTTCAAAGTTACACATTTGTCCTGTAGAACCTCTATTCCTTTTTATTCATTCTTTCTTTTTGTTCTTCAGATTGAATAATCTCTATTCATTGCTCTTCAGTTTTGCTGGTCTTTTCCTTCTGAGAGCAGCTAAAATCTGTTGATTTGCTTGAATTTTTAAATTTGTTGAATATTTAAATTTAAATTTAATTAAATTAATTAAAATTAAAATTTCAGTTGTTTTTCTTTCTAACTCCAGAATATCTATTTTTTAAGAATTTCTGCCTCTTTATTTATATTCTTTATTTGGTGACATGTTTGCATCATATCTTCCTTGGATTCTTTAAGCATGGTTTCCTGGCCCTAGACTGGTATCTAGTGGGAGAGGCAGCCCAGTATTCTTGGCTGCATTTGTCCAGAATGGAGAATGTGGATTAAAGCTTCCATAGCAGATTCCTGGAGAAATTATAAGAGAACAATTTGTGGCTGTAAGACAACTGATGCTCACATTCTTACCAAGATTCACTACATTTTTTAATGAATATTTCCCTATTTTTTTTTTTTTTGCTTCCTGTATTCTCTAATTCCATATCATATATCCACCCATGTCCTTAGGACAATTTCTAGAGACTTTAAATGATTTATTTTTATAATTTTCACTAGCTAAACTATTATTTTGCTAAGAAAAAGATCCACCAAGATCCCTACCCTACCATTATGAAGTCCTGCCCTACCACATTCTTTCAAAGGGACATTTGAAACTGCACAGCGTGCTTGGGAAACAGGACAGTGCTGAGCAATGTGCTATGGTTTATATGTAGAAGGCCCTTAGAGATGATGCTGAAAGATATGTGAAAATAATACACCGTAGAGGACCTCAATCTCATTTTGGGGATTTGATGTGATCCCATGGGTAGAAGGAAGCCTTCCAAGTGTTTGAATAAAACAGTGATATAATCAGCTATGTATGAAGTTGGCAAAATAAAATAAAAAAGATAAATGCCTTACCAAACCAAACATCTCCAAAAAAGTAGAGAAGAAAGAAAACAGTTGTATTGTTGAATAAGAATTAAACCAGAATACAATGCACATCATAGGCAATCTGTTGAAAGGGATTGCAAAGATGGAAAAACGAAAACAGAAAAAAAACACTCTTTTCTATAACCAAGCAGACACAATCCACTACATGCTTGTTCTCAAGATAAACAATAACTTGTCTTTAAACAAGGGGACCTGACAGCATCATTGATCACATAGTTGATTGAAAATTTACCTGATGATTGGGTGATCATCTAGGTTAACTAATTGACTTTATCCAAAGGAAAAAAGAATTTATAACTCTATGACAGGACATTTGCTCTTTGAACCATGCACTAGCTACAGTTAGGCTCCTGCCTCTCCACAGGAACTGGGAAATGGGTTGTCTTCCTTGATTATATTTCAAAGAGATGGCTCCCAGGTCCTTCCTTGAGAAAGGCATTCTTGGTTCTTAAATTGACAAAAAGTCTTATTTAGCTTTTAAAATGATTTACTTACATTTCAAAGAGTCAGAAAAAATAGCTTACAGGTTTTCTAAGGGAAATGCTTTAAGAAAAGAAAGAGCAAGGAAGGTCTCTTTCCTGTTTACATAAGGGAAAATCCATTTTTTTTCCTTTTTTTAATATGTATATTTACCCTTACAGTGACAACATCATTTGCTTCAAAGTGTGAAGATTTGTGATATTTGCTTATTATTCACTGATCTTGTAAAAAACAATTACACAAATCTTTCTGCATAAGGATAACGGACAAGGGACACCAGTGTGGCTCAGTCAGTTCAACATTGAACTCTTGATTTTGGCTCCTGTCAAACTCTCAAAGTCATGAGATCTAGCTCTGTGTCAGGCTCCACATTGGTCTTGGAGCCTGCATAGGATTCTCTCTCTCCCTCTCCCTCTGCATCCATCCATTTTCTCTCTCTCACCTCTCTCTCTCTCTAAAAATGTAAATAAATAAATAACTGAGACAAAATGATACTGTACTTATATAATAGCTTCTCTCATTTGTCCTACTGCTGACTTAATCTTACCAAAGGCCCAGTACAACATACTGGGAGAATTAAATATGTGAGGCAAATCTATTTTCTTCCACATTTTATGGGAGCAACAGTCACTATCTCCCAAACACTGTGCCTTTTGCAGTGTCTTAACTGAGAAGTAAAATATTTCCCATAGTTCTTTTTAAATAGCTTTTTTTTTGATGACATATTTAATATTCTATGTTTTAAAGAGATTTTAATATTGGATCTTTATAACAACTCTATAGCTATAAATCATAAACTTATAAAAAATATTAAATCTGTTATATAGAATTCAAAATAACTTGTTTTTGATAGAATATTATAGTTTATTCAGTGTTTGCATAGATATTACCTATTTCCTAAAACAATATTGTGAGTAGGCAAGATAAGTAGAATTATACATAATATGCTGACAAAGATTTTGCAACTCAGAAGACTTGGGCAACTTTTCCAAAGTAAGAGAACACAGATGAGATTCAAACTCCGCACTTCTGATGCTCAATTTCTAGAACTTTCCACTATACCACACAAATGTAGGGGTGCAAAATTTTTCCTTTACCCTTCAAAAATTTCTTCTAGCTTGTCTAAGAATTAAAATAACATGAGATAGATTAACAGGAGAAAATTAATTTAATTTTGTGCAATGGGAATGCCCATAAATGAGAGATTCAAAGACAAAGAGGTAAAAATAAAAATTATATATGTAATTCTGAGTTAAGAAATGGAGTAGAGGCCTGTGGTTTCAAAGGGGAGGAGGGCAATTCACAGGGCAATAAAGAGCAGATATATGGTAATTGGCTGTTTGCCCTGCCATAAAAATGGGTTACAGATAAACTTTATTTTAGTATTAACCCTTACTTTGGAAAAGACTTCAATTTAAATTCTTTTAGGTAGTTAAGAGGAAAACAACATTTTTTTCTTGAACTCACAGGGTCTCAGTTTTCTTCAGCTCAAAATAGTCCACAAGCAAAAGGGGCAAATCTTGAGGAGGCCTCTTATGAACTTCCTCACTAATAAGGCTTTCTGAAAATTGCACATTTCAGCAGAAGAGTTAAGAAGCAACTTTAAGTATTGGATTAAAATTTGGACTAAGGCAACTGCACTAAGAGAAAAATTAGTCATCTAACATGTGCTCTTTTATTTATAAACAATTCTATTATTTATCCTGAACCTAAGGAAGATACAAAGCTTCACTATAAACTAAACAAACAAAGAAACAAAAAATCGTTCATATTTCTGAAGATGTTTTATTTTAGTAGTATAATGCCTATAGATGATTATTTTTTCTATTGAAGAGGAGTAAATATGCTTCTTTGGCATAAGGTTTACTGTAAGCTGATTATTTTTGAGAAAGAGTAGACACAGGAAAAGCTCAGAAAACCAAGCAAATATTAATCTTTTATTAAGAAACATTTATATTTATAAGGGAAATCTCCATTTATAAGGATGTCTCCTTCTTTGTACCAGGAAGGGAATGACTAAATCTCTAGAAACTATATCTATGGTGAAGGCATGATGCTTATTCAATAATAATTCAATTCAATGATGTATTTGAAGGTTTTCCTGGTAACTTTCTATAATACCTCCACCCCCAACATCTTGGTCATTAAGGTGATAACTTAGGCCATTTCAGAGAGTTACTCAATTGTTAAAAACTTCTGTTTATTTTTCTCCTCTTAGTCTGTCAATTATTACAGGAGGGTACTCAACCAAGAATCTAGAAGGGTTAAAGGAAAATGATTTTTCTTCTTACACATTATACTCTGTCTTTTTTTATTCATTGGAGGTATAATATATGAAATACAAGATTTGCACCTTGGTTTCCCTCTTTTGTTTCAGGGCAAGCCTCTTTACATCTATGGTGATTATCCCTTAGCCAAGAATGAAAAAAGATCTCTTCTCCTAGCCTGGAGCCACAAAACCAAGCACTGATTCTGAAATCAAAGGTATTTAGAAGATGAAAAATTCCACTTGCCCAAGAAATTCTCTCCTAGGGGTGCACCATGTCCCTCCTTTCCACTTTTATGTGAGTTGAACACTCCCACCCAACTCAGACACACATACCTCCACTAACCTAATAGAATGTCTACTAAATTCAGCTAAAGTAGATATCCTTAAGAATTCAGTGTTCCTTATACATCTTGGATACAGGCCAAAATTAACAAGGCAAGAAACAACAAATGTTGGAGAGAATGGGGAGAAAGGGGAGCCCTTTTACACTGTTGGTGGGAATGCCAGTGGGTGCAGCCACTTTGGAAAACAGTGTGGAGATTCCTTAAACAATTAAAAATAGAGCTACCCTATGCACTGCAATTGCACTACTTGGTATTTGCCCCAAAGATACAGATATAGTAAAAAGAAGGGCCATATGTACCCCAATGTTCATAGCAGTAGTGTCCATAAAAGCCAAACTGTGGAAGGAACTGAGAGGTCCTTCAACAGATGAATGGATGAAGAAGATGTGGTCCATATATACAATGGAATATTACTCAGCCATCAGAAAGGATGAATACCCAGCTTTTGCATCAACATGGACGGGACTGGAAGGGATTATGCAGAGTGAAATAAATCAAGCACAGAAAGTCAATTATCATGGTTTCACTTACTTGTGGAACATAAGGAATAGCATGGAGGACATTAGGAGAAGGAAGGGAATAGTGAAGGGGGGTTGGGAATCAGTGGCAGAGATGAATCATGAAAGACTGTGGACTCAGAGAGACAAACTGAGGGTTTTAGAGGGGAGAGGGAGAGGGGTGGGGAATGGGTGAGCCTGGTAGTGGGTATTAAGGAGGGTAAGTATTGAATGGAGCACTGGGTGTTGTATGTAAACAATGAATCTTGGAACACTACATCAAAAACTAATGATACACGGTATGGTGACTAACATAACATAATTTTAAAAATAATAAAAAATGAAACAATTAAAAAAAAAAGATTTCAATGTCCCCCTGCCATTTTGAACCAATGGTCATTTGGCATTGTCTTTTGGTCTTTGCTTCACCAAAGTTGGCTAAAATCAGGAAGTAGGTTGTGTTAGCAATACAAATGACTAATCACAGAAAAGATCACTTTGAATCAAGGAAACCTTGCTTACAGATTAGATAACAAAAGTCTTTTTTCCAGTTCATACTGAATTAATAAACATAAATCTGACTGGTCCAGGACCTGACACATAGTAGGCTTTCAGTAGTTTTTACTTTTCTTCTTAGTGAAGGTACCACTTAAATTGTTAATGTTAACAATATAAAATTAAAGTTTATTAAAGGAAATAGGCATTCCTGTCAAGCATTCAAGACCATCATCATATACAGGACAAAGAAAACCAAAAATTCCCTCCAAAGAGGCAATAGATTATTGGGTAATTGCCTGATAGGGCAAGTAAAGAGAAATTTAATCCCTGAGTAAGTCAATTATAAACCAGAGGTTACAAGCAAGAAATACTCAAACTCTAATAAAATATTTTTCCTGTTTATTATAAAGATTTTCTTAATTTTTTATATTACAATGTGTGTGGAAACCTAAGAAGTTAATATCACCCACAATTATATTGCCAGCTCCATTCTGTCACTTCAGTTTATTTAACAAAGAAAGGGAATCCATTAGAAAACTCATAATGGAGAAAAAAAATTCCACGAAGAAACTCATTTCAATGAGCTATTATCCTTATCCAGACAAGATCCTTCTAAAAGTTAAGGAAATAAGAATGCTGATGAATTGATGATGGAAAAATGATACAGACCATCAAGAATATGATAATATGATAGAATCCTCCTAATTGGCACACCCAGGTGGAAACAAAAATATGGCAAGCAAATAAGCTTTTCGATTAAGAGAGACTTTTAGGGATAGCTTGTGCCGCAAAATATGCACTTTTAATTAAGGCATAATTTGTAAAAATAATAGAAGCTATGGCAATTTTTAAAACACAAAACTTTAGATGTTTTCATCACATATAGCAACATACTTTAAAGAAATTGTCTGATAAGTAATCGATATAACTTGTTTCTAGGAGTATGCCTCAATATTTTTCTTACAAATAGGATATTTGTAAAAATAAATCCGTGAATAAAAATGTGTCCTCCAGTTTAATGGGGGCAAGTGTACGCAGCTGACAGAAGCAACCTCATCCAAAAGCGAATCAAAAGGGAACTCATATCTAGATAATAAATTAACACAACCAGATGCTAATAACCTTAAATCCATCCTGAGGCAGACACTATATTGCCACCCTGCTTACAGATCAACTGCTAAAGAAAATGTGACCTTTTTCTAATAGGTTGTTACTCCTTTTTCTATGCTATTTCTGTGCCATTTTTGCTACCGAAGTAACTGGATTTAGGGTCCAGCTTTCTCTACCTATCCTGTAGTTAGGACTTTTCAGATATTGATTAAAATATGATTGAAGATAACTCAGACACCTCTGATAGCAGTTGATTGATTCTATAGTGTAATTTTCATCCTTTTGCATGTATACTCAATAGGATACAGATAGGACTTGATAAAGAACAGATATGAACTTAAGGGCTTAAGGGTTTAAGTAATGACAGTTTGGAATAGAGCAAATCTTTAGTGAATATAGTAAATATAAAATTCTGTAAATAACAGTGATTGGGTCTATAAGCCAAAGGATAGTTTTAAAAACTGATGAGATATACCAGCATACTGTGGAAATTGATGACATCCAGCTATGTGATCTTGTATAAATTACTAACCACTCTAAGTTTTAATTTTCTCATCTGTAAAATAAGGATAATAATTTTATCAATCTCAAATGACAGGTGGAAATTAACAAGGAGATAATCTATGTAAAGTGCTTGGCAGGGGAAGTATTTAATAATGTTAGTACTTCCTTGCTCTTGATTTAAATATAGTTTTTCAATAATAATGTAAGAAATGGATATGGAAAGAAGTGCAAAGGGATTATTTCCTTTTTCATCTCCTTTCAAGAGTCAGCTTTGTTTTCTGCCTTGTTACCCTAGTTAGAGCAATTGGGTGACTGGCCTCTTTTACTCTCCCAACAGAGTTTACAGTTAATTAATACCAGTACAGGAAAACATCCAACCTGCATAACCAAAAATTTTGGTTTAAGGTGTGCAAATGTTGATCTCATACATTTATGTATTGCAGTGTGGTTAACATAACACTGGCTAACTTCTTTATCATATCACATAATTATTACAACTTTTTTGTGATGAGAAGTTAAGATCTAGTCTCTTTGCAATTTTGAAGTTTTTACACAGTATTGTTTATTATAATCAATGTCCTGTGCATTAGATATTCAGGACTTCTTTATTTCTAGTTGCAAGTTTATAGCCTTAAACTTTTCTCCCAATTCCCCACTTTCCCAGCCTCTGGTAACCATCATTCTATTCTGTTTTTACAAGTTCAGATTTTTTAGATCCCAGTAATATCATCCAGTATTAGTTTTTCTCTGTCTCTATCCTACTTAGCATAATGCCCTTAAGTCCCATCCATGACAGTATTTCACAAGGATCTCAATAGGATGGCACTTGGACAGGATTGCATGAGGAGGCAAGTGCTCCACAGCAGGATAGCTTCTAAGGGCAGCGTGAGGACACCACCCAGAAGGAGAAGGGAGCAAGGGGATTTCTGGGGGAGAGGAGAGGAGGCTTGGCCATCTGAGTGATGTCATTCAGCCAAGGTAGGAGTCTCTGGCTCAGTGAGCTCCAGCACATCAGCAGTGTGAGGTATTTTATAGCTATAGGATTTGTCTTATCTATGACTAGCACATGTTAAGTGCCATTTCGCAGAGTATACAAAGCAGGCCAGCTCAAAATAGTTAAACATATGCTTATTTGGACTCCATTTAAACCAATTGGTTGTGTTAGGATTTGAGTTTGGTACTGGTGGGTTTTGAGTTAATGGTACTACTCTACTGTAAAGAAGTAAATAACATAGGAGCCAATATGCAGGGAACCGTCCGTCTTTGGCCTATTTATATAGCAGCACCTAAGAAGGAAGCTACAGTCTTTTACAACCTACTCAGAATTGATGTGTCATTGTTTCTGTAATGTGAAAATGGTCAAACAAATCCTGGTTTAATGCAACAGCAACTCACAAAAACAAGAAATTAGGAATTAGAGATCGCTGAAAATCATCTTCGAGGCTGGCTACTACATTCATAAAGAATCACAGCCTAAGAAGAGAGGTATGAGCCACAATTCAACACCTACCTTTTCTTCTTGCTTCTGGTGCCACACCTTGCCAAGAGTCCATCTCTGACTGTCTGAATATTTAATTCCAGACACTTTGCTCTCTAGTCTCTTGATCTAGATTTCTTATCCTTGACTGAGCTAATTTCCTGGAATCAATCCTTTTCTTCTTTGAACTCCTGGGTCTTAGCTGATCTTTTGGACTTCAACTGAGTAAGCCCTGACTCATTGCTTTCTCCCAGCTGACATGTAGAGCTCAACTTACTTCCCAGTTCTCACAAACCACAACAGATTACTTATCAAAAAATACAACATGGAAATGAAAGTCTTGAGCACAAGGCTATACAAAAAGCTTCCACCAACTTCATATAAGGACAATTAATTAACTGTATTATCATATAGAATAATAATAAAAGCAGTGATCTTTCCTCAGGGTTCATTCTTCAGTAACTTCTACTGTTCTCCCAAAAAAAAAAAACCTCTGCAATAAATGAGCAGGTATCCAGTGAAACATCTGTAATTATTACTTCAGGAAATCTGAGTCTAGGCTGTAGCCCAGGTGTCTGTTGCATCACCTGTGTGGGCTTGCTGCCCTTGACATATTCATAAGAGAAACACATTCAGATGGTTCTCTGGAGAGAAAGGAAAGCATCTGACATTCAACTCTTAGTATCCACTTTGTTCTAGAAAAGTTGTGATATGACCTTGAGCAATGGAGAATCTAAAATAATAATTCTATTTGAATATGAGTTTAAAAAGTAAGTTTTGATACTTATACCTCACTACATTATAAAATGCTCTTTTTTTCTATGACATTTCATCTTTTTTAAATAGAAAACTACTTTCTTATGCTTGCCAAATAAGTCAGTCATGAAAATAAATTTATTTGAGAAGATGTGTGTCATGATACTAGTTGTCTATAAAAAGTGAATTTGGGGGTGCCTGAGTGGCTTAGTGGGTTAAGCCTCTGTCTTCAGCTCAGGTCATGATCTCAAGGTCCTGGGATTGAGCTCCACATCTGGCTCTCTGCTCAGCGGGGAGCCTGCTCCCCACCCCCCACCACTGCCTGCCTTTCTGTCAAATAAATAAATAAAATCTTTTTAAAAAGTGAATTTGGGAAATAAGAACGAGTGTTTTAAATACACTTAAAATACCTGAATCTGGATTTCCTGGAAGGATTTATTCCCCCCTTTTTTGCACATGCCAGGTACTATTGTACCCTGCTTTACTCTGATATAGAAGATTCCTCTAAATTCTATTTAGTAGTTTCCTCACCTGATAACTGGTTATATTATAATTTTTATGTTATTAAACATATAGTGAATGAGTTGTCGCAGTAAGTAGGTCAATGAGAAATATGTTTTTGCACCTTAGAACATTTGGAACAAAGAATCAAAATCTTCCAATGATGAAAGGTGTGTGTAATTTGTTTACCTGTGTGTATGTGTGTGTGTATGTGTCTGTAAAGATGCTAGGGAACTGAGGGAATATTCTTGTCAGTTAACATACCATGAATGCTTCGTATTTATTGATACCACAACCTTAAGAAAATGAAGTATCCTGAGTTAGTAGTACTGGTGGGGAGCTACACTGTCAAGTGCTTGCTCCCAGGGGAAATCACTCACATGGTATTTGCCAATAGTTGTATCTGTCCTTAACAAAATCACTAGGACGGGAAAACTGTCTGTCCTTGGGACCATAGAAGAACAATTCAGTGACTAGTTAGTTGTCACTAATCCCTTCTTTGTTCATAATATATATTTTTAAGCATGTGATATAAAAAAAAATTCTCAATTTTCTCAGTCTACCTGGTTAAGTTAGGAAAGATTTGAAATAAATCATTCTAATGTGTCCTTAATTCCTCTTACTCTGTGAGCAGACATGTGGAACAATCCCTGTCTAGACAGAGCTGATGCTTTCCACTCTCATGCAAGGGTGATCTTTGAGTCATAGTTCCTGGAGGTGAAACAGATAAACAAGTGTTTTGATTGAGATTAAAGATGCCTCTTTATTGGTTACTTGAGTGTCACACTTAATTGGGTTATTTATGGTTCAAATCTGTGTCTGCATAAGAAAAATACATTTAAAATTATCCAATGCTTATTCTTCCATATTTGGCCCTAGAATAAAATAGAAAGTGAAAAAATTAAATGAATAAACAAAAAGATATGGCCGTCTATCTGGTAACTTAAAAACCTGCTAAAGAAAAAGACATTAACCAAATAAACATGCAATAGTATAATTATGATCTGTCTTATGATATATACAGAGTACTCTGTAAGCACATAGAAGATCCAGCTCTTCTCTAGAGTGTCAGAAGTTTTTCTTAGAAACTGACTTTTGAGCTAAGGTTTGAAGGATATAAAGGGCTTCACAGGAAAGATAAAGGGGAGATGAAGAAAAGATATGGAGAAAGAAGGCTAATCATAAAAGCCATGTCATGAGTCATAAAATGAAAAGGGAAAAAAGGCAAGTATACATGAAGTACAGAGAGAGGAAGAGGATAGCATAAGACGAGAATGGAAGTGTGGGTATGGACCAGATAATGTAGGTCCCAAACAAACAGAACAGGTCCAAAAATGGAGTCACTTATGCTGAACCCCACACCAGCAAACCAAGACTTAATACCTAATATAACTGCATTCCTGCTTCTCCTAGGATTGGAATTTTAAGCCAACTAATCTAACATTTTCTTATTAACACCACTGAGGTCATCTGCAAGGTAGATCCCCCAAAGGTGGTTGGCCTTGCCTGCAAAAATCCTCTCTTTTGTTTGCTACTTCCTTGTGCCTACCCCACTTCTGCCAATAAAAGCGTTCCATTTTGTACAGCTCCTCCAAGCTCCTTTGTACCTGCTGAGTTGGGATACTGCCAGGTTCATGAATCATTTAATAAAGCCAATTAGACTTTTAAATTAGATCTTCAAGTTACTCAGTTGAATTTTGTTTTTTAACACTATGAATGTGGTGATCATACAATGTATTTTCCAACCTAATGTATTTTGAGAGTGAAAGGCAGGGCTACCAATTTTTCCAGGATACCAGGCATAAATCAGTACTCTCCAAGGCAAATAAGAATATGTAATATTTCTATGTATAGACCACATTAAAGATTTTGGTCTTTATCATAAGAGCAATGGGAATTAATTAAAAAGTAATAAGCAGGGGCACCTGGGTGGCTCAGTGGGTTAAGCCTCTGCCTTCAGCTCAGGTCATGATCTCAGGTTCCTGGGATTGAGTCCCGCATCGGGCTTTCTGCTAGGCAGGGAGCCTGCTTCCTCCTCTCTCTCTCTCTCTCTGCCTGCCTCTCTGCCTACTTGTGATCTCTCTCTGTCAAATAAATAAATAAAAGCTCTTTTGTTTTTTAAGTAATAAGCAGAGGAAGGACATGATTTACTGGTTCTTTCAAAAAATCCCTCTGGGGGCCTCTGTGTGGCTCAGTTGGTTAAACACTTGACTCTTGATTTCAGCTCAGGTCATGATCTCAGGGTCATTGGATTGAGCCTGACCTCGGGCTCTACACTCAGCATGGAGTCTTCTTGTCCCTCTCCCTCCTTTTCTCCTTCCGCTTATGGTCTCGCTCATCCTCTCTAAAATAAGTAAATAAAATCTTTTAAAAATTTGTTCTAAAAAACTGAAAATCTCACCAAGTTGGAATAAAAATGGAGGATGAGCGTTCTCTTGGAAGGCTATAGAACTTATTTTAGTAGAGATGCTAGTAAGTTAGACAAAGATTATTGCAATGGGAAAATGATTAAATCATACATTAGAAATAAAGGAAGTGGGGTCAAAAATCAATTGTAGGCTTATAATCTGCTCAAGCTAGATAAAAGGTGATAGATTAGGACTGGGGTAGAGTGTTCTGAGGGCATTTTTTAGAAGTTGCCTATATCTTGTAACCATAGAGCACCAGAGGTGCACCTGCAGTTGAATAAAGCTGGGTTCATTGACCCATTGCAGGGAGAGAGAATGCATACCACAGAGAACTGTGTTCCATCTCAGTAACAACATGGAAGAAAGAATATATAAAATTTGGTCTCGTGGTAGGTGATTTGAGGAAGGTGAAAAGAAGGAAAAATTGTCTCTGAACTGGATGCTTTTAATCAGAAGGAGTAATTCTATGAAGAAAACTGAGGTATAGGGAGATTGAGACACATTTCTAAGGTTATAAAGTGACAGAGCTGAGATTTTAAGAAAGGTGCTTGACTCTTGAGTTTGCACTTTTAATTGCAACACCATAGTATGATACATACACACACACACACACACACATATATTCATAAAAAAAGAACTTCAGTGTTAAAAGAAAAAGTGTCTTGTCCCTTCCACTTACCAGTTACATAAACTTGAAGGTGGCACTTAACTCATATAAATTTCATTTATCTTCTCTGCAACATGAGACAGCATAACTTAAAAGCCTATGGGAATTAAAATGCTGACTCTATGGGAAAGTACCTAGCATTGTGTATAAAATCTAGTAAGCACACTGCCTATAGTAATTAAATTTTGAGAAAATGCTCATGGCATGATTTCTTACAAGATTCATCCTTAAGTCAAATGATATCAGATGAAAATAGAATAGCCAGAGCTGAAGGAAGATAGATCTAGAAAGATTTCCATTTTCAATGTCTTATAATGGTTGTGTAACCTGTTAGAGACCAAAATTAGTAGAACTAATATTTAATCAGTCTTCTAAAATGTCCCTGAAAAAAAAAGAAAAGATAAATGGGAAACTGATATATACTTAGATGACTACAATTATACAAGCCTCTGAGTTTGTTGGATAAATGAAGTTATCTTTTCAAAATATCATAAATGGACAAAAAAATCATGTGGCTGTTGTGACAACTCTTTCTTTTGCCTTTTATGGCAAGGAAACTTTAAAAAAGTAATTAAGTTCCTGTATTTCAAAAGATTCATGGTGGCTTGTGACTTGGCACTTATAAAATAAATATCTGGATACTTAATAAAATAACATGTTAGGGAAGGAAGTCTGTGAGTAGAATAAGATTTTTGTTGGATCTGATATCATACTTGGTGTCTGGTATCAGTTATGGAAGTGGCCATCAGTAATGTCTTCAGCTAACTGACAGAGAAATAGGCATCTTTCAAGAGCTGAGAAATGTGTCTTTCACTGGCTGTCAGAAACATTCACACAGTAGCATCAGCTAAAATGCTGGAAGGAATTGTCCAGTATCTATCTTTTAATGTTTCATCAAACCCACTCAACACTCAGAAAATATTATACCTTGAAGCTATTAAAAATATTTAAATCATCAAATTGTCAAGATGAAATTGAAAAAGGTAAGGCTGTTTTGTAAAAGACCATGTCTTTAATTTAGCCCAAACCAGTTTGAAAAACCTAAGGCAATGTCCTATAACCCCACTTGATGCATGATGGAGTGTGCATCAATTCTTTGAATGCAAGTCATTTTTTATATGTCACTTTTTCATTAATATGGAGAAAGCTAAGCACATCTCCACTCATCACCAGGAACCATAATGTTGTCAATCATTTTTCTGTGGTTATTATTCCTTGTGAAAAAATAAAGAAGAAAAAGATGATATCTAAAAGTCATATCAGAAGATATTGAGCTGACCGAGTTATTTATATACAATCCACATTATCTCTAATATTCTAGAAATTACAGTTAAATGCAAAAAGAATTATGGAAGCTGGCTAATAAGGATTTCCTGTGGGGTTTGAGTTAAAACATTCAGATTGCTTGGGACAAATCTTTCTATGATTAATCATGTAGCATTTATAGCACCTGAGTTGTAACATCTCTTGTAATTGTGTATGTTTTGTAACATATTTGCTATGTATGCTTTAAGTTTTTAGAGCACTGAAAATTGTCTTATATTTTAAATTTTAAATATTTTGACAGATCCAGCATAGGTTTTTCTGTTTTTACTCTTGTTTGTTTGTAACACAGTACATAGGAAAGAGATGAAATATAGTGATAAGAACAGTCTTAGTTTGGAATCTAGGTTTTGCTCCTATATAGTCTGGGGTGGATTGGGTTGGGTTGGTCGTTTGTTTTTCCAACTGCAAAATGGACACCTACTTTGCAGTGTTGCTGTGAGAATCTACCGCAACATGGTGCCCAAAAAGGAAATCCACTTTTAAAATTTGTTTTATAAATATGAGCTATTCTATTGGACTCTGACTCAGAATATAATACCTCCTTAAAACACCTAGATATTTTTAAAATTTTATTTTTTGTTTTATTTTTTGAACACCTAAATTTTTAAAGAGATTTCAGTTCCTTTTTTTTTTTTTTTTTTTTTTAAACCCATGTCTCTTATCTCCTGTTTGAATTCCGGGGCTCAGAATATAGCTCATTCTCATTTAGCATTTTTAAAGAACACTCCAAAATTCAGCCCCTTTGTAGTGGTGATTGTTGTTTTTAACTTATATTTCTTGTACATTTGGGGGTAAACAAAATCCAAGACCCAAGTGCAGGGATTGAGTCCTAACTGATGACAGTAGGGGAAAATCCTTCCCCATTACAGGGAAGTCCCTTCACCTACACCAAAGATCTGATGGCTCACTGCTGTCTAATAAACAGGAAGAATTCAGCATGGTTTTGGTTTTTGTTTTGTTTTGTTTTTTGTTTGTTTTGTTTTGCTTACCTGTGTTGGTGAATCAAGTGCGAAGGAATATTCTATGACTGCCTAGGAAAATCAGGTACTACCTGACGCGCAGAGCTGAGTAAAGTCTTCCACTCAGTGTTAAGATACCATTCCAGAAACCAAAACTGTATCTTTTCCTGTTGTGGAGAAACTTTAAAGGTGAGCAGACTTATTCCCCTGTGTTGCATTCAATGAAGAGAGCTCTTTTTCAACTGGACAGAGGTGGATATATTAGAAAGCTATTGGAGCTTAAACTTTTGAGTCCCTTGCTGGGAATAAGTCTATTCCAAGACCCTGGGAGAGCTCCCAGACATGTGTTCACAAAGCATGTGCTTTATCAAGTGCAAAATAAGACATTTAGCCACAAACTGTGTAAAGAGTCTCTTCTCTCTGATGTCCCCTTGGCTGCATTTCCCTTTATGTGACACTGGAATTCCAGGGAGGAGAAGTTGAATTGGGAATACAATCACCTGGATTGTGTAGGATATAGTTACTTGATTGACTGTTAGCTTTGTGTACAGCTGAGTTGGTACTAGCTTCCAGGAGTATTCCTACTAGCCATATGTTACCTCAACATTCAGTTACAGGGCCAGAAGTTCTCTCACATAAGAATACAGCCTACAGAGTTTAGCATGGAAAGTAGATGGAGAAAAGAAACAATTCTGGAAACAGAAACTGGTTTTCAGGAAGTTTGTTCAATCGTCATATACACAATTTTGAGCAGGAGATTTCATTCTTATTAATGCCTAGTCAAAAATGGGAATTCCTTCCATTCCAAAATATACCTGATAATGCAGCATATATAATTATAAATGTGCCATACGTGTTTTCTTCTTTTTTGATGGAATCATTCTAAATACAATTTATTGCAGAACAGGGCTACATATATTAATTACTTCTAAGTCACATGCTTTATTCATCTTAGCATGTAGGGTCATTTTAGCATATCTAATGCATCTTGTCCTAATAAAGTGTGGCAGACCCAGAGGTAACTGCATGCCATTCACAGTAACAGTGGTAACTGACTAAACTAAAGAGAGAACTTTTAAATCCAAGTAATAAATAGGCTCCCATTTTATTTGATTTTCCAGCTAATAAAAATGACTGTATCATAAGAACACTTGTGGAAAACATCAAATTTATTTCTGATTTGACAAGAAATACTGAAATCAATACAACAAATAAAATTAATAGTGTGCCTGTAGTAGTGATAGGCAGAATAATGGCCCTCAAGATGATCTACAGATTGGAGCACCTGGATGATTCAGTCTGCTCAGTGTCCAACTCTTGGTTAAAGCTCAGGTCATGATCTCTGGGTTGTGAAATTGAGCCCTGCACTGGGAATGCTCAGTGCACAGTCTGCTTGGAATTGTTTCTTCCCCTTCCCCCACTCATGCATGCGCTCTCTCTCTCTATCTCTCTCCAATAACTAAATCTTAAAAAAAAAAAAAAAAAGATGTTGACATCTTAATCCACAGAACCTGTGAATATGTTACTTTACATGGCAAAAAGAACTTTGCAGTTGCAATTAACTTAAAGACCTGGAGATGAAGAAATTATTCTAGAGTATCTTGGATTATTCCTCTGGACCAGATTTAATCATGTATTTCCATAAAAGAATATTATTTTTTCCCAGTTATGGTCAGAGGGGGATGTGACAAAAGAAGAAGGGTCAGAGAGATAGAACATTATTGGCTTTAAAGATGAAAGAAAAGAGCTGTGAACCAAGGGGTATGGGTAGTCTCTAGAAGTTGAATATCATGGGGCGTCTGGGTGGCTCAGTGGGTTAAAGCCTCTGCCTTCAGCTCGGGTCATGATCTCAGGGTTGTGGGATGGAGCCCTGCATCGGGGTCTCTACTCAGCAGGGAGCCTGCTTCCCCCTCTCTCCCTCTGCCTGCCTCTCTACCTCCTTGTGATCTCTGTCAAATAAATAAATAAAAATCTTAAAAAATAAAAGAAGTTGAATATCATGAGGAATTAGATTCTCGTTAGAGCTTCCAGAACAATGCAGTCATGCTAACATCTTTATTTTAGTCCAACAAGACCTGTGTCAGACTTATGACACACAGAACTACAAGATAATATACTTGTCTTGTTTTAAGCCATCAAGTTTTTGGCAATATATGATAGCAGCTATTAAAACTAGTACTGTGCCACTACAATCATATTAATGAGTATTGTCAATTAGAAGACTATTTGACAACTTATTGCACTAGAAAATTTGACATGTCTTTAAATATTAAAGGTCAGCTATCAAAGTAATGTAGAGTGGCTCTGTGCTCTAGTTGTTTGGGATATCCAGGTTTACGCATGATGTTCCAGTGTAATTATTAATAACTCTCTTTTTACTCTCAAAGTTTTGGTTTATAAGTTACGTCACTACTCTAAAGAAATCTGGTGGAGATTTTCCACAATTAACAACAACTTCCAAATTTACCTGGACACTACAAATTACAAGTTGTGAAATTAAAAGAAAATGTTCTATGACAGGAGCTGGCAAGCTATACTATGGATAAAATCTGGCTCACTGTCTCGTCCTATATTATTGCCCATGAGCTAAGAATGATTTTCACATTTTACATGGTTACATTTTAAATGGTTACACAAGTACCTATGTAATATTGATTTTGCCTGTTGACAAGATCCCTACTAAAAATCCCTACTGTCCGACCCTTTAAGAGAAATGATTAATAATAGAAACCAAATCTCGAGCAGTCATATTAGAAAAAATATGGAATTCTCTATTCTTTCTATAGAAAATGATTATATGAAATCATTGTTTTATGAGGAGATGATTAAAGAGTATGTAAGCAGAAAATACAGGGGGAAAGTGTTACAAATATGTGTAAAGAAATCAGATATTTTAGGGGCGCCTGGGTGGCTCAGTGAGTTAAAGCCTCTGCCTTCAGCTCAGGTCATGATCCTGGGTCCTGGGATCGAGCCCCACATTGAGCTCTCTGCTTGGTGGGGAGCCTTCTTCCCCCTCTCTCTGCCTGCCTCTCTGCCTACTTGTGATCTCTGTCTGTCAAGTAAATAAATAAAATCTAAAAAAAAAAAAATCAAACTTTTTAATGTTGTTAGTTTTAAATGTGTTTGTGTATGTGTCAGCATACAAAATTCATAATTCATTGTGCTTTATTTTGTCATTTAAGATAAGCATTTACTCTCAGACTTCATTTAACATTTGTCATTTTTTAAATAGAAGACTCTCAAAATTAAACAAGCTTTAGGTCTCCCTAACCTGGACACAACTCTACAGGCTGGACAAGTCCCTAAAATCAGTGTCCTTTAATTCTTTTGCTCACCCTCTTCCATGGGGCCGAAGGCATCCAAGGAGACCAGGTCAGTGCAGGCTCTCCTGCCATCACCTTCACAGGCACAGGAAGGGTACCCAACCTCAGGGCAAAAGAAGGAAGTGCTGAGTGTATACAGCACAGCTCAGGGACCAGGACCCCACTGGGCCACACCTGCTGAGAAGCTGAGCCTGCAAGGAGTCAATAGTCCGAGGCCAGACTGCTCAGAAGATGCCATCAGGGAGACTGAGCATCTCATCTGAAGGCATCTCTGCTTTTCTCTGCAGCTCTGCAACTGGCCACTAGATCCAGCTGCACTTGTCTTGAAGGAGGGTAATACTCATTGTTCTGTTCAACTGAAAGTGCCCTAGCAGGCCAAAACCTCACAAATTCAGCTTTTAGTTACACCAACAGGACACGTTTAGGGCTGGGTCTGAACCAGCAGTTGATGTGTCTTGAGAGCAGCCCCATATTCACTTGCTTCAAACATAGCACTACAGCAAGCCCTATGGCCATGCTTCATGCTACTCCTGTACAAAAGTATTTCAAGGACCCTCACAAAGACCACATCATGACTACTGTGCTATTTTTCCAGCGTGCTATACACACGCCGGTCTTGACATTACATTTGCTTCCCTCTGCCTGAGATTCACTGTCCTGCTCAAATGATACCCACGCAGAGAGGCTTTCCCTAACAATTCTATTGAAAAAAGTAACTGTTTCACGCTTTACAACCTCAATCCAGTTCATGATTCTTCCTGGCCGTTCACAAACCTAATATTTTATCACATACCTGGATTTTTTTTTCTCTCTCTCACTGATAAATTACAAAATTGTAAGGACTTTGTCTATTGTGGTCCCTATTGTATTTCCAATACCTAAAACAGTGTCTGAAACATGGAGGGACTCAAATATCATTTAGAAAAATGAATGATTGAATGATATATGCTTTTTTCAACTGATCAGGGAACTAACCTCTAAAATATTCATATAATTGAGATACACTCATAGAAATCACTTCAAGGTGATCTTGATTCTGTACAAGAGTATTTGACAGCTTCTTTCACTAGAGAAAAAAAGAATGACAACGGACTTTGGCAGACTACTCAGCTAAATTTGATCTTGGATAGAGTAGTCCATATTAATTAATTTCCTTAAAAAAAGCAGAATATTAAAAGATGTATAGTTATTTCTAGTTAATATCTCAGTGTCATGGAAACCATGGCTTTTATATGGCTTTTGTATGGCAACATTAAGGGGGCTTATTAAAACAAAGAGAGGAATTACTATACCTTTTGCCTGAAGTTAGAAAGATAATATTAATGTGAAGAAAAATATTGCTTTTGTTTTGTTTGTTTGCTTGCTTATTCTGTACTTTATTGTATAGTCCAAAGATTAAATTGTTGAATAATGATGTATGCATGGAAATAAACAAGGAAAGTACAAAGTTTTGATGGATATGGAAATTTTATGAATACTACAAAAGAAATGCTGCCCACAATTTATTTTTCTTGTGATTTATCAAGAGTCTTCAATCTTTTGACAACTAAAATTGAGTAGTAGAATAGAAGTGATCATAGGAGGTAGAATTATTTGTAATTCTGGCTGTTTCTTTGCAGGTACAAAAAGCCGCTACTTTATGGAAACTCAGCGAGGCACCACCTCCAGCAGAGGCCAAAGGGTCATATTGTAGCTTATAGCACCAGCCTTCTCTGATACAGTGTAATAACACTTAAATAGTCTTCATCACAAAAGCCAGGTGACATCAAGATAAGGGCAGATATAGTCACATTCCAGAAAGACCTAAGAGTTAACATTCAAATGAACCCAGAGCTCACAACAGACTCTGAGTTTATAGATCAATAGACTATACCTAAGAGCTTTGAGACACACAGCCTCACTACTGCATGGGGAATAACCACCATAAGATCCTGTTTTGAGAGCACTGAGATGTACATTAACCACAAAACACATCAATCAACAAGTATACTCAAATGCTTATTATATATAAATAGTGTTCTAGGCATGAGGAGGAGAATAAAGAAGTTTGAGAGAGGGTTTCTACGTTTTATTCCTCTAAAAGCTGAAAATTGATTTGGAAGACACAAACAAAAACCAGACACATGACGTGCTTTAAGTGACTAATGCATGGTACTGAAGATTAAAGATACATATTTCTCGCTGAAAATCAGGGCAATCAGGAAAGCTTCGTTTGAAAAATGCAGTCTTTGGACAGTGAGGAAAAAGGAAGAAAAGGTGTTCCTGGCAGGGCTGAAGAGGCATTCAACCAGTTTGGCAGAAACAGAGTGTACACGTTGAATATTTTTATCCCCAGGGGTACAGGTCTGTGAATCGCCAGGTTTACACACTTCACAGTACTCACCCTAGCACATACCCTCCCCAATGTCCATAACCCCACCCCCCTTCTCCCAACCCCCTCCCCCAATCAACCCTCAGTTTGTTTTGTGAGATTAAGAGTCACTTATGGTTTGTCTTCCTCCCAATCCCATCTTGTTTCATTTACTCTTCTCCTACCCCCTTAACCCCCCATGTTGCATCTCCTCTCCCTCATATCAGGGAGATCGTATGATAGTTGCCTTTCTCCGATTGACTTACTTGACTAAGCATGATACCCTCTAGTGCCATCCATGTCGTTGCAAATGGCAAGGTTTCATTTCTTTTGATGGCTGCATAGTATTCCATTGTGTATATATACCACATCTTCTTTATCCATTCATCTGTTGATGGACATCTAGGTTCTTTCCATAGTTTGGCTATTGTAGACATTGCTGCTATAAACATTCGGGTGTACGTGCCCTTTGGATCACTAAGTTTGTATCTTTAGGGTAAATACCCAGTAGTGCAATTGCTGGGTCATAGGGTAGTTCTATTTTCAACATTTTGAGGAACCTCCATGCTGTTTTCCAGAGTGGTTGCACCAGCTTGCATTCCCACCAACAGTGTAGGAGGGTTCCCCTTTCTCCGCATCCTCGCCAGCATCTGTCATTTCCTGACTTGTTAATTTTAGCCATTCTGACTGGTGTGAGGTGATATCTCGTTGTGGTTTTGATTTGTATTTCCCTGATGCCAAATGATATGGAGCACTTTTTCATGTGTCTGTTGGCCATCTGGATGTCTTCTTTGCAGAAATGTCTGTTCATGTCTTCTGCCCATTTCTTGATTGGATTATTGGTTCTTTGGGTGTTGAGTTTGCTAAGTTCTTTATAGATTTTGGACACTAGCCCTTTATCTGATATGTCATTTGCAAATATCTTCTCCCATTCTGTCAGTTGTCTTTTGGTTTTGTTAACTGTTTCCTTTGCTGTGCAAAAGCTTTTGATCTTGATGAAATCCCAATAGTTCATTTTTGCCCTTGCTTCCCTTGCCTTTGGTGATGTTCCTAGGAAGATGTTGCTGCGGCTGAGGTCGAAGAGGTTGCTACCTGTGTTCTCCTCAAGGATTTTGATGGATTCCTTTCTCACATTGAGGTCCTTCATCCATTTTGAGTCTATTTTCGTGTGTGGTGTAAGGAAATGATCCAATTTCATTTTTCTGCATGTGGCTGTCCAATTTTCCCAACAACATTTAGTGAAGAAGCTGTCTTTTTCCATTGGACATTCTTTCTTGCTTTGTCGAAGAGTAGTTAACCATAGAGTTGAGGGTCTATTTCTGGGCTCTCTATTCTGTTCCATTGATCTATGTGTCTGTTTTTGTGCCAGTACCGTGCTGTCTTGATGATGACAGCTTTGTAATAGAGCTTGAAGTCCAGAATTGTGATGCCACCAACTTTGGCTTTCTTTTTCAATATTCCTTTGGCTATGAAATGTTCTGAATATATATGTGATGTCCTTCTGGTCCAGTGTGTCATTCAAGGCCTTTGTTTCCTTGTTGATCTTTTGCTTGGATGATCTGTCCATTTCAGTGAGGGGAGTGTTAAAGTTGCCTAGTATTATTGTATTATTGTTGATGTGTTTCTTTGATTTTGTTTTTAATTGATTTATATAGTTGGCTGCTCCCATGTTAGGGTCATAGATATTTAAAATTGTTAGATCTTCTTGTTGGACAGATCCTTTGAGTATGATATAGTGTCCTTCCTCATCTCTTATTATACTCTTTGGCTTAAAATCTAATTGATCTGATCTAAGGATTGCCACTCCTGCTTTCTTCTGATGTCCATTAGCATGGTAAATTCTTTTCCACCCCCTCACTTTAAATCTGGAGGTGTCTTCAGGTTTAAAATGAGTTTCTTGTAGGCAACATATAGATCAGTTTTGTTTTTTATCCATTCTGATACCCTGTGTCTTTTGATTGGGGCATTTAGCCCATTAATATTCAGGGTAACTATTGAGAGATATGAATTTAGTGCCATTGTATTGCCTGTAAGGTGACTGTTATTGTATATTGCCTCTGTTCCTTTCTGATCTACTACTTTTAGGGTCTCTCTTTGCTTAGAGGACCCCTTTCAATATTTCCTGTAGAGCTGGCTTGGTGTTTGCAAATTCTTTCAGTTTTTGTTTGTCCTGGAAGCTTTTAATCTCTCCTTCTATTTTCAATGATAGCCTAGCTGGATATAGTATTCTTGGATGCATATTTTTCTCATTTAGTGCTCTGAATATATCATGCCAGTTCTTTCTGGCCTGCCAGGTCTCTGTGGATAAGTCTGCTGCCAATCTAATATTTTTACCATTGTATGTTACACAGACTTCTTTTCCTGGGCTGCTTTCAGGATTTTCTCTTTGTCACTAAGACTTGTAAATTTTACTATTAGGTGACAGGGTGTGGACCTATTCTTATTGATTTTGAAGGGGTTTCTTTGCACCTCCTGGATTTTGATGCTTGTTCCCTTTGCCATATTGGGGAAATTCTCTCCAATAATTGTCTCCAATATACCTTCTGCTCCCCTCTCTCTTTTTTCTTCTTCTGGAATCCCAATTATTCTAACGTTGTTTCATCTTATGGTGTCACTTATCTCTCGAATTCTCCCCTCGTAGTCCAGTAGCTGTTTGTCCCTCTTTTGCTCAGCTTCTTTATTCTCTGTCATTTGGTCTTCTATATCGCTAATTCTTTCTTCTGCCTCATTTATCCTAGCAGTGAGAACCTCCGTTTTTGATTGCACCTCATTAATAGCTTTTTTGATTTCAACTTGGTTAGATTTTAGCTCTTTCATTTCTCCAAAAAGGGCTTTTATATCTTCCAAGAGGTTTTCTCTAATATCTTCCATGCCTTTCTCGAGCCCAGCTAGAACCTTGAGAATCGTCATTCTGAACTCTAGATCTGACATATTACCAATGTCTGTAATGATTAGGTCCCTAGTCTTTGGTACTGCCTCTTTTTTTTTTTTTTTTTGTGGTGAATTTTCCGCCTTGTCATTTTGTCCAGATAAGACTATATGAAGGAGCAAGTAAAATACTAAAAGGGTGGCAACAACCCCAGGAAAATATGCTTTAACCAAATCAGAAGAGATCCCAAATCGTGAGGGGGGAGAAAGGGGATAAAAAGAAAAGGAAAAAGAAAAAAAAATTAAAAAAAGAAAACGAATAAAGAAAAAATATAAAAAAGAAAAAAAAAAATATATATATATATATATTAGATAAACTAGTCAAAAAACGTTAAAAAAGAAAAGGGTAAAAGTTAAAAAAATTTGGCAGAAGAAGAGAAAAAAATTGAAAAAGAAAAAAAAATTAAATTAACTGCAAGGCTAAAGAATTATAGGGAGAAAGTCATGAGTTCCAAGCTTTGCTTTTTCCTCCTCTGGAATTCCGCTGCTCTCCTTGGTATTGAAACTGCACTCCTTGGTAGGTGAACTTGGTCCTGGCTGGATTTCTTGTTGATCTTCTGGGGGAGGGGCCTGTTGTAGTGATTCTCAAGTGTCTTTGCCCCAGGCGGAATTGCAGCACCCTTACCAGGGGCCCAGGCTGAGTAATCTGCTCAGGTTTGCTTTCGGGAGCTTTTGTTCCCTGAGCGCTTTCCGTAGAGCTCCAGAGGACAGGAATGAAGAAGGCTGCCTCCCAGTCTCCGGCCTGGAGGAGCCGAGATCCCGGGGTCCCACTCCTCAGTGCGCCCTCAGAGAACAGCGCCCAATTACTCCCGTCACCCTGGCCTCCGGCTGCACTCCGAGCTGACCGAGCCTGCAACCAGTTCAAGGTAACCCCGAGCTGAGAGCTCAATCCTCGACTCTGTCTCTGTAGCTGGCTTCCCTGTTCTAACACCTGTAAGCTCTGCGACACTCAGGACACCCCCGATCCTTCTGTGACCCTGCATGAACTGAGGCCACGCTGACCCCGTGTGGGCTTCACCCTGGTTAAGCCTCTGGAGTGATGTCCCTCAGCAGAACAGACTTTTAAAAGTCCTGATTTTGTGTTCCGTTGCTCCGCCGCTTGCCAGGAGCCGCCCCCTCCCCCAGCGGTCTATCTTCCCATCACATGGATTCACTTCTCCGCCAGTCCTACCTTTCAGAAAGTGGTTGATTTTCTGTTTCTAGAATTTCTGTTCTTCTCTTCAATCTCCCGTTGGATTTGTAGGTATTTGCAATCTTTAGATAAGCTATCTAGCTGATCTCCTGCTACCTGAAGTAGTCTCAGCCTGCTACTTCTCCGCCATCTTGACTCCTCCCACTTCCAGAAATTTTAAATGACTCTTCATCAAGTTCTAAAAAAAGTCATCTTTCAAGGCAATTATTAGTGGCATCTTGGAGAATGTAGTATATATTAAATGTAGTGTATATTAAAATGTAGTATATATTAAAATGTATAAAATATTTTATGTTCTTTTGAAAAATAAGAATAGTTTCTGGATTTATATAATTTTAAGTAGATTTTTTTACCAAATGATGGAAATCATGCAAGATGTCACAAAATTCTTTGTTGTATGAGGCCATCCTATATGTTGCAATCTGGCTCCAGGAGCCACTCAATTCCAGCAAAAAACAAAATCTTGACCACAAAATTCCACAATTATTCTTAGGGTTCAGTGTCATCCTCACTGAGAAACACTGACATGAACAACAAAGAATTGTGAAAATGTTTAGAAAAGGAAAAAAAGATACAAAATCTTGTGGTGCTGAATGGAGAGTAGCCATCCCTGGTGGTAGCAAGAGAAATTATACATTTATTGCAAAACTACTCCTGTTGGAATGGAGTATAGATTTAAAATATGGAAATCACAGAAATATGAAAAAGAGAATACAAAAGTAAAAGAATCATAAAGGGAGAATCAATAGCAATTGATGAATGATTGGATGTGAAGAATGAAAGAGAGGGAGAGTCAGAGAAGTTTTGTTTCTTTTGTTTGTTTTTGTTTTTATTTTGTTGAAGTAACAAATCACCATTTTTTTGATGGCTGCCAATTTTAAGGAAAACTATATTTTTAGGTGTTTTTTTTTTTTCATTTATTGTTGGGTTTCTAACCTTTAAACATTGTGCCTTAAAGCAATGGAGTGAACATAGTTGATGGAAGAGACAAGCTAGTGTTGCGTTGCATGATACTTGATGAAAGCTAATGGACACCGACTCCCCACACTCCTGACACCCTAATGGTCAATCCATCCCATTTCAGTGATGGACAGCCACAGCATACCATCTGCTACACCAGTCTGCTGCATATATCCTAAAGGCATCCTGCAGACCAGAGTAATTTTCTGCTTAAACACAATCACAACCTACTCTTTTCCATTTTGATTAGTATTCAACATTTGCAGTGGGGATAATGCTGAAGAGTAAAAAGGTGATGGATAAGTAATCAAAATACATCAAAAATGTCATGTAACTTTTGGAAAATAATAGGATTATTGATTGAAACAAAAAAGTTATAGTGGGATGGATAACTGGTATTTGGAGTTAAGGGGGGGGTTGATATTACAAATGTTATTTCAAGGTAAAGATTTATTTTAAAACAATTTTACAAATAAAAGCATGAAAGTCTTCTTTTAAAATTTGTATCTCAGGGAACTGATGAAATCCTCCATTTGTAAAAGGAAGTTTTGCTATATTTACTGAATTTTTTTTCTATATTTAGTAAACATAAGCATATGATCCTTCTGCAGAAATACATGTTTTCCCTGTGGGAAAGCCACATCATAACAATACTTCTGTAACTCATTGTAGCTAATAATTTGGATGGGATATTTGGCTATTTGGGATATTTAGTTATATTTACTTGGATGGGATATTTAGCTCTTTGTCCATTAGTTCTTTGTCCATTAGAGATAGTACATGATTCACCTTTTTTTTTCCTACCTGCTGTGATAATGAGTAATTTTTTTTAAAGATTTTATTTATTTGACACAGAGAGAGAGAGAGAGACCACAAGCAGGGGGAAGGGCAGAGGGAGAAGGGGAGTAGGCTCCCCCAACATGAGACTCATCCCAGGACCCTGGGATAATGATTGAGCCAAAGGTAAACTCTTCACCAATGGAGCCACCTAGGTATCCTGGCAGTAATCAATTTTTAAATAATGAGCTATTTCCCCATCCCAGATCTTGGATTGAAAACAAAACAGTATGGAACCCCCAGTCAACTTTGATTAGACATGTATAAAGGTATTATGTCTGGGATTATTTATGATCAACCATAACCTAGCAATCAGGGTTGGTTTCTTCTGAAGGCATGGAGGAAGAATCTGTTTCATATCTTTCTCCTAGCTTCTGATGGTTGCTGGCAATTCCTGCCATTCCTTGGATTGTAGCCGTATCACTTCAACTCCATTCCCATCTTCACATACACTTCCTCCTGTGTTGTGTCTGTGTTTTCTCCTCTTCTTATAAGGACATCAGGCATCAGAGTTAGGGTTTGTCCTAATACTGTATTATCTCATCTTTACTTAATTAAATCTATAAAAATCCTATTTCCAAATAAGGTCACATTCACAAGTTCTAAGGCTGTGATTGCCAAGACATCAAGGTACTGGCACAAAAACAGACACATAGACCAGTGAAACAGAGTAGAGAGCCCAGATATGGACCCTCAACTTTATGGTCAAATAATCTTCAACAGAGCAGGAAAGAATATACAGTGGAAAAAAGATAGTCTCTTCAATAAATGGTGCTGGGAAAATTGGACAGCTATGTGTAGAAGAATGAAACTCTATTATTATCTTACACCATACACAGAGATAAACTTGAAATGGATAAAAGACCTCAACATGAGGCAGGAATACATTAGAATCCTAGAGGGATCATAGGCAGTAACCTCTTTAGCACTGGCCACAGCAACTTCTTTCAAGGTATGTCTCCAAAGGCAAAGGAAACAAAAGCCAAAATGAACTTTTAGGACTTCATTAAGATCAAAAGCTTCTGCACAGCAAAGGAAATAGTCAACAAAACAAAGAGGCAGCCCATGGAATGGGAGAAGATATTTGCAAATGACACTGTAGACAAAGGACTGATATCCAAGATCTACAAAGAACTCTTCAGACTCAACACACATGAAACAGATAATCATATCAAAAAATGGGCAGAAGACTTGAACAGACACTTCTCCAAAGAAGACATACAAATGGCTAACAGACACATGAAAAAATGTTCATCATCAGTAGCCATCAGGGCGATTCAAATCAAAACCACATTGAGACACCACTTACACCAGTTAGAATGGCCAAAATTAACAAGACAGGAATCAACAAGTGTTGGAGAGGATGCAGAGAAAGAGGAACCCTCTTACTCTGTTGGTGGGAATGAAAGTTGGTGCAGTCAGTTTGGAAAACTGTGGAGATTCCTTAAGAAATTAAAAATAGAGCTTCCCTATGACTCTGCAATTGCACTACTGGGTATTTACCCCAAAGATACAGATGTAGTGAAAAGAAGGGCCATCTGTACCCCAATGTTCATAGCAACAGTGGCCACAGTCGCCAAACCATGGAAAGAACCAAGATGCCATTCGATGAACTAATGGGTAAAGAAGATATGGTCCATATACACAGTCAAGTATTATGCCTCCATCAGAAAAGATGAATACCCAACTTTTGTATCAACATGGACAGGACTGGAAGAGATTATGTTGAGTGAAATAAGTCAAGCAGAGAGAGTCAATTATCATATGGTTTTGCTTATTTGTGAAGCATAAGGAATAACACGGAGGATATGGGGAGATGGAGAGGAGAAGTGAGTTGGGGGAAATTGGAGGGAGAGATGAACCATGAGAGACTGTGGACTCTGAGAAACAAACTGAGGGTTTTGGAGGGAGGAGGTTAGGAGGTTGGGTGAGCCTGATGATGGGTATTATGGAGGGCACGTATTGCATGGAGCACTGGGTGTGGTGCATAAACAATGAATTCTGGAACACTGAAAAGAAATTTAAAAAATAAATTAAAATTTTAAAAAAAGAAGTTAGGACTTGAATGTAACTTTTAGATTTTATTTATTTCAGAGAGTAGAGAGAGAAAGAGAGAGAGCATGAGTGTAGAGGAGGGGCAGAGGGAGAGGGAGAAGCAGGCTCCCCAATGAGCAGGGAGCCCCATGCATGACTGATCCCAGAACCCAGAGATCATGACCTGGGTCAAAGGCAGATACTTAACTGACTGAGCTACCCAGGTGCCCAAAAAACTTCTGTTTCTTTATCTGTGTTAATTTTTAAATGAGCTACTAATAGATAATTGTTCAGGTTTTCTCTGGCTTCAAAATTAATATTTAAAAATATATTGAAATAATAAAAAAATTTAAATGTTATAATTTAATGTTTGGTATCATTAAATTATCTAATTCATCAAACATCTAACTTGGTCTTGATTTTTCTATATTCTTTCTTGTTTAGCCAAAAGATAGTGTGTTACTCTTTTCCTACAAAGGTGAAATCATAGCTCACATACTCTATGTCCAACCCATAGCATCTATTCATTAGTGAACTAAGGTCAGTGGACTCTATTTCTTGTCTCTTTGGTAACTTGTAGTTGATTAACTATAGCAAGTGGTATTTGTTTAGTTTAATGAAGACTTCAGTTAAGCATAGTCTCACTAATAAGAACTCTACTAAAGCAATTACCAACCAAAAGTGCACCAAAAGCAAATTCTTTCTGATTGTCTTTTTTTTTCCTTTTGCTTCCTTTCTACTTTTGTTTCAATAATATCTACTGTAGTCCAGAGCAGCATGCCTCAAAGAATGTAAGGAAAATAATGCCAATAAGAGGAATCATTCTGTTGTCAGACTCTCAGCTCATTAGGTTAACTTTGCAGTTGGTTGATGAAAATGTGTAAGTTTAACCAGGAAGAGATTGTGCACAGCCTTCAGTTTAGAGGTCACTAACTTTATAAAGTCATGACCCATGAATGCACAAAGAATAATACTTATCACCCTGTCTGGCACACTTAATTTTTGTGACAGAGATAAAGTTACTGTGGTGACTCTTTCCCTCAGAAAAGGAATTGAGCTGGCATTCCCTCGATGCCTCTATCTCGTCATTCTGTCCTTGGATGCCTGAAGTAGATCCTACAATCTGATTAGGACTTATAAACACTCTTCCTGTGTGTTTTCAGAGAATCAAATATGGTCTCAATCCTGACTGTCCCCATGTCCCATATGGCCTTTTCTCAATATACACTGTCTTGTAAATGCCTGTAACCATACAAGTCTTTTTTACACAATGTCCCTTATTATTCAAAGACAGGAAGCCAACCAGACAGATTTGCACCCCAAATGAGAAGTTTGTTACATTAAAAATGTCACCTGTTTACACGAGGAGTCACAGCTAACGATGACAGCGGACCCTGCTTATAGTTATTATGAAATTTTCCATGACAAGGTTTCTAAACACCTCTGCAATGTCATCTTGTGCCACTCACTGGCCTCCCAAATGAACAGCTTCTAGCTCATGGAGTGCGGCTCTCATGGAGAGCTCGAGGCACACTCAGTAGTCCTTCTTTGCCTTTATTCATACTGTTCTCCTTCCTGAATTACCTTCTGCTCCCCTTGAGCTGTGTTAATTCTTATCTGGCCCCCAGTCATGATCTCCAAGGTAGGAAGCCTTGTTGACTTGCCCAAGATGGAGCAGGTGGTCCTCCACAATATTTCCCCAGCACCTGGCACCTACCTAGTCACCACGGCCTCTGGAAGGTCACCTTCTCAGAAAGATCTGCCTGAAGTTCTGGCTCTCCCTTCCTTGTGGAGCACATAGCATCGTTATTTGTGTACTTGTTTATGTACTGACTTGGTATCTTTCTCACTAAAATAAAGGCTCCAAAAGGAAGCGCCCTTTCTCCCTTGTTCATTAGCTGTGCCCTGAAGTTTAGAACAGTGTTCTCATATACAGTGGATACTCAATTAGTACTTGTTGAGCAAATGAATAGATAATGGATAAATTGAATTTGAATTTACCTGTTTATGTTCTAAAAGGGACAGCAGATGTATATAAGAAAACTCTGTACAGTTTTAAATCCTCAGTAACTACTAGAGGGCTTAAAAACACAGTAGTATTGCAGCAAAAGTTAGCAAACAGTTGAATTAAATGACACAATAAATCAGCGAATCTCTTCCCAAGGTACAATGTGGAAAGGACTTTTCCCCTCATTTTAACCCAACTAAATATTTTTGTTTTCAAAATGTAAACTTTCAAATATGTCCAACAATTTATTCTCTCTTCATTTCCTGTTTGCTTTTTTGGCCTATCTTGTCTTATCTCTATTTTTTTCCTCTCTCCTTTCCCACTGTCAATAAAAATTGGTTTTCCCATAGCTATCTTTTCTTTTGACAGATATTTAATGATATAATTCACACTAAGTTTGTATTAGTTGGAGATAGCTTAACATATACAACTAGGAGTATTTCTCTTTGCTAGACTGCAAAATATATCCTAAGGGGTTTAGTTTTTACACAAAACAGGAGCTTTTTGTAGCTTTTCATTCCATAGCCAAGTACACTTTGGTATGTTGCAAGTGCAAATGGCCTCTTTACATAGAAACTCTGTATGACATTCATTACTTTCATAATGCCATAGTTTCTTTCTCTGATGAATTTCTATGAATTCATGAAAACAAGAGTAGAACATACAGAAATCATACAGGGAGAAGAAAACTCACATGAACATGCTTTCTCTCCCTTTCCTATTCTCTCTCTCATGTATCATGTATCATGTATCATGTATCATGACACAATTTGGTTCCACCTAAAGTCTCTTTTCTAGTGACCAAAATATGAATCTTGGGCTAATGTTTGGTTACAGGGGTTAAGAAATTATGGACAGAAATTTTCAGAGTTGTACGGTATAGAATAATAGGAAGAAGGTGTCCAAGATTATATTAATGGGACCAAGGAGGACACTGAAAACAAAGGATCATCAATGAGAATATTTAAGAGAGAAAGAGAGCGTGTTCTGGAGAATGTCTTGGAAAACTCCAAGATACAAACGATTAAAAACTCATTACATATTATATTTCACATCACAAATTATGTGTAGGCACATTTTTCAATAAAGTTCATTAGAGCTTTTACAATTTGATTCAGAGTGAGATGTAATATACTCCATTAATAAAATGTATAAAAGTCATGCCCCAAATTCAAATGAACTCTTTCCTATTATCAAATTCTTAGGAGGAAACAAAAGTGCTAAAATTGAATCACTTTTCAAGTTAAATTCCAAAAAACTAAAAGTCCAAATTTTATCCTTCCCTGTGTCTCATCTTCACAGTCTCAGTGAGAGGGCTTTTGAGACTCTAACTCACAAATTTACTCTTCACCATTTCAACCCACACATATTTTTCTTCATACAATGTACTACATCACTTTTTAACCCTGATTTTAACAGCAACTATTAATTTTAAAGAAATATGTGTATTGCTTAATTTATCTCTGCTAGCTTTTATCTTACAAACTAGTATTTCCTTGGAATTTATTGGAAAGTAGATGATTGATAGTTGCCTCTGGAACCCTCCCAAAGCCCCTTACAGAGTCTGTCCTTCCCCCATCCCCAGTAGTGACTGCATGCAATACCTTCCCCTTGATTTCTAAAATAGGAGTTGGATAAATAATACCTTCAAGTATGGCCCTTGAATGTCATAAAAAATCTTCAGAAAGTGAATATCTCTCTAAAAGTCAAATAACAACCTATAACATCAAGTAAAAGATTTTTTCCTACATGTGAAAGACTTTGTCACAAATTGGATGGATGATAGGGAAGGAAGAGAGAAGCACCTGTCAAGAAAGGATGAAACAAGATGGAATTGAATAGAGTTTCTATAAATCCCCGGGAGGAAGATATCAGTGATGACCTAAAATACGAGTATGAAAATAGGATTTTGAATGCTTTTGAATTACTGATAAAACATTAAGGTGGTCTCCACTTAAATATTTTAGTCGTGCCTATGTATGGAAATGGTAACACACTGAGAGCAAACGATGGCAGGAAAAGAGAACAATACATGAGACAGAGCCAGAGCTACCTAACATTTGATCATAGAAGGAAATAAAGAATAGAATGACAGCTTAGGGACAACCAAAGTCCAACGAAGAGAGAGCTTGTTGTTGTTTATGTAGAACATGACATTCTGAATCGTATATTTCTGTGTGAACTCAGAGTGAAGATAACACAAGTACACTCTGAAGTTTCTGGGGACAGAAGCAGACCTATCATGGTGGAATTATGAGAGACAGTTAGCAACACAGGTAGAGGCAGAAAAGACAGGTTCTATAATTGGATGCGGTTTCCAGAAATAATGCAATGCAGATAAAATCTGGAATAAAATGAAGTTAATTTGCTCATGGTTTGTAAGATTTTAATGCTGTTGCTTTTGTCAGCTAAAATCATAGTTCCTGTTAAGAGAGAGTCATGAATTGAGTCTTCTTCTCTAAGATTATTATTTCTACTTTATTTAGATATGCTATAAACATTTAAGACAGTTTTATTTATATTCATTCACATATATTCGTCTACATTAGATATATTCATTTAATATATAAATATATTCAAATACATATGTATGGAAACATACATTTACATATGTAAATATACATATATATGTAAATAATTTTGGCCATCCTGAAATAACAAAGGAGAACAGTATTATTGAAAAATTCTGGATTTATTCTACAAAGTAATGATAGTTATTTAATATTACTTGAAATATATCTGTCATAAAAGCTATGTTCTAAGATCTTTATTTTTTTAATTTTGTGCAAAACACAGTACATACAGTGCCACTTAAGCCATCTGTCTTTCATACATGTTTTTGGTCTCTCTCTCTCTCTCTCTTTTTTTTTTTTTTTTTTTTTTTGTCCAAGAAGTATTCTAAGGAAAGCCTTACTACTCCATATGCGTTTTATGGAACTGAAGCATCACTATATTCTGGAAACTTGTTAGAAAAGCAGGAATCTTACTCTCTACAGTAAACCTACTGGTTTAGAATCTGCATTTTAACAAGATCTCTAGGTGATTTATATAACCATTTGCCCCTTGAAACTGAGAAGCTCTGTTCAAAAATAAAACACTCATTATTTAGGGCAGTATAGTACATTTTGTCTATATGACAAAAATAGGAAGCCGGCTAAGACTTCTGTAGTCTTCTTCACATAGATTTAATAAGATTTATGGTATCTAAATTTGTAACATTAACGTTAAGTTATTTAATTGTAATGTAATAGTTGTTATGATTTTGTAAGTTTTGATATAAGAAATTCCATTACTCCATTTTAATACTATATTGAATAAAAATTTTAAAAAATGGCCCCTTTGTGAACATTTCATTTTGAAATGAAATTTGGATTATCATCATTGGTTATACTCAAGTCCTTCTTTACAAATCTAATCTTCCTGCAATTAAATATTAGAAAATAGATTTTTAAATGTTAAGAAATAGAATGAGCTAATATGTGAAACATTTGATGAATGAGGAGCTAGTCTAGGATATCACAGAACCTTTAATTTGCACAATACCTAACTTGTACAAGTGTAGTTAAAGATGTTTGTTAAAATAAGGCATTAATTCTCCTGACTCAACTCTACAAGATTCTGCAATTTTGAAAGATAAAAAATGACCCCAGCTAGAAATAGTTTGAGAACTGTATTTGCCATGTTTTGCTAAATAACAAACAATGTCAAAATCTCAGTGGCTTATAATAAACATATATTTTCAAGTCCCTGGAGTGCATGCAGGTTGGTGGCAGTTCCATAGATCGAAGCTGGGTTGGGCTGGGTCAGGTGAAGCTCCAACTCCCTTTTGGGTTCAGGTTTCCTCCATCTGTCTTCATTCTGGAACTGAATAACCTGAAACAGCTATTGTTGAATGCTATCTTATACGTGGGTTGCAAGAACATGGGAAATAATGTGGAAATACAAGATGCTTCTTTGGGTTTCTGCTGACAATTTGCACACTGTTACTTGTCTCCATTCCATTGACCAAAGCATGCCATTTTACCTATCCCAAAATCAACAGAGCAGGAAAGTATACCTCACCCATAAGAAAAGGCACTGCAAAGTTACAGGACAAATAGTGTGGATGCGTAATTCCAACACATAGAGGAAGGGAACCAGTATCTGTTGGAATAATTAGCTTAAAACTTTTAGTATTTTTGACCTAACTTATGTGCCCTGCCTGTCTGTAGCTTTTGAAAGCAAGATCACAATGTAGGCATTGAGTTCCAATGTTCCCTAACCCCTTCAAAAAGTAGGAACTAAATATGTTTGGCTGAATGTATCTGAGAAACAAATTTAAAAGAATAAATGGATTTGTCAATTCTTAAAACAATCATGATTGAAACATTAGGTTTAAAGCTTCCAAGTTTGATCTTCAGGCTAAGTAATCACCTCCCATACAAAGTGGTCCCCAATCTGTTTTTCTTTTATTGCAATGTTCTCCACAACCATTTCCATTTCTGTGCGCAAGGTGTTTTTTTTCTTAATTATATATTATTTTGAGAATGTGTATCAGTTTACTCACCTTATAACGTGAGCAAATTACAGCTACAGTTGCTTTACATCTCACTGGGATATTGAGAGGATTAAGCAAGATTATGTAAGTAAGAATTTAATAGAGTGCCATGTATGGAATAAATGCTCAAAATGTATCAATTTCTCCTTCTTTTCCAAAGTTTATGTTCTGTCTGTATTTAACAATATTTTCAGTGGAATGGTAAAGTTTATGCTTCCTAGATTTTGGCATTATTTCTGCCTACTTTGTATATAGTCTTCCTTTTTTTCCAGTTGGGATGAACTTTATCTAACTTAAATATATCATTTTACAGATGGAGAAATTTATACCAGAAAATAATAGGGTATTTTTTTTTAAATCACCCAAAAGATAAACACCAGCATTTGGACCAGAATTTAGGCAGAACCTAGTGTGTTCTTTCTACCAGTCTGTGTGGACAGTACATACATGTTGTCGACATCTCTTCTCAAGCTCATCCCCGAGGGGTAAAAAGGATGTGTCCGATTCTCTAATACTTTCATTTCCTATGCCCCAAATGCATACCAATGAAAACATATCCATTGCAGACCCTATTCTTTTGGCACTTCTTATGGGTTCTACTCTTTCTCACAAGGCAGTGAAGGAAACTTTTTTCGTTTGTTTGTTTTTACTAGGTTTGGATTCGTGCAAATGGCCATTTCTGACCAATCTACAAATACAGACTAATTAAAAAGAAGAGTAGAAAATGCTGATCCTCCTTCCTCAGTGTGGGCAAAGTAGGGGTATGTGTGACAATACATTGCCCAGCTTCTCATAGTTTGCTTAATCATGGACACAAACTGGAAAATTTTTCTTGTTGGCAGCAATACAAGGAATTCGAGTTTGATGGGTTTGTTTTTGTCTTTTGTTTTGTTTTTGTACATTCATCTTCATTTAAATAAATATAAATACATAGATTTGGCACTACCTAGTACATCTGTTTGGCAAATATTCTTGAAGCAATTTCTCATAAATATTAGTCTACCTTGAGCATGGGATTTATAATCATGAAACATCCATTTATAACTTAATATTTAAAAATTACAGGTAATTCTTAATTCTCCTGTTATTCGTTTAAGACCTTCTTTTAGACGATCCATACTACTAAACTTGTTCACTTCTTAAGAGTGACAATTTAGAAATGGAATATTGCATACGTGACAGTGGTTTAACTCCAATATATCTCAGAGTAAAATCTATTTAATCATATCACTGCCAGTTAATGGAAATAGGTTTTTAAATTCTTAAAAACCCCCAATTGTAGGAGATTGTCTGCAGTTATTTGTCAGAATCAGAACACTGGAGAAGATTCAGTAACAAAATACCGTCTTTATGTAGAATTTGTAGAATCAGATTTGTACAGTAACAGTTACAACACTTTTTATTTTTTATATGGAAGAAACATTCAAATAGTTCCCCTAACAAGGCTGACTAAACTGAACATATATTCTAGGAGGGACATCATGCCTTGTCTCCTCACTACTTTGGCAATAATTATAACAAAGCAGTTAGTACAGAAAAGTTAGGAGGTCTGAAATTTGGGATACATCATTTTCCCTACTTTTAAGAATTACCTAGTTTAGGAAGTAGAATTGCTTTCACCTTTTCTGTAAGTAAGGTCAGCAAGATACAGCCAATGCTTAGTAAAAGCAAGATAAAAAATGGCCCATTGTTTCCTTATATAGAGATTTTTTTTTAAATTTTTAATTTCTTTTCAGCGTAACAGTATTCATTGTTTTTGCACCACACCCAGTGCTCCATGCAATCCGTGCCCTCTCTAATACCCACCACTTGGTTCCCCCAACCTCCCACCCCCTGCCCCTTCAAAACACTCAGGTTCTTTTTCAGAGTCCATAGTCTCTCATGGTTCACCTCCCCTTCCAATTTCCCTCAACTCCCTTCTCCTCTCCATCTCCCCTTGTCCTCCATGCTATTTGTTATGCTCCACAAATAAGTGAAACCATATGATAATTGGCTCTCTCTGCTTGACTTATTTCACTCAGCATAATCTCTTCCAGTCCCGTCCATGTTGCTACAAAAGTTGGGTATTCATCCTTTCTGATGGAGGCATAATACTCCATAGTGTATATGGACCACATCTTCCTTATCCATTCGTCCATTGATGGGCATCTTGGTTCTTTCCACAGTTTGGCGACCGTGGCCATTGCTGCTATAAACATTGGGGTACAGATGGCCCCTTATTTTCGCTACATCTCTATCTTTGGGGTAAATACCAAGTAGTGCAATGGCAGGGATTTTTTTTACTTTTTTAATTTTTTTATAAACATATAATTTATTTTTATCCCCAGGGGTACAGGTCTGTGAATTGCCAGGTTTACACACTTCACAGCACTCACCATAGCACATACCCTCCATAATGTCCATAACCCCACCCCCCTATCCCTCCCCCCAGCAACCCTCAGTTTGTTTTGTGGGATTAAGAGTCACTTATGGTTTGTCTCTCTCCCAATCCCATCTTGTTTCATTTATTCTTTCCCTATCCCCCAAACACCCAACGTTGCATCTCCACTTCCTCATATCAGGGAGATCATATGATAGTTGTCTTTCTCTGATTGACTTATTTCACTAAGCATGATACCCTCTAGTTCCATTCACGTTGTCGCAAATGGCAAGATTTCATTTTATAGAGATTTTTTTTAAAGATTTTACTTAGTTATTTGACAGACAGAGACCACAAGTAGGCAGAGAGACAGGCAGAGAGAGAGAGAGGAGGAAGCAGGCTCCCTTCTGAGCAGAGAGCCCAATGAGGGGCTCCATCCCAGGACTCTGAGATCATGACCTGAGCTGAAGGCAGAGGCTTTAACCCACTGAGCCACCCAGGCACCCCCCTTATATAGAGATTTTGTGTGGAGACATGAGGCACTTAACATCTGTGTGCTTTGGTTTTAATTTTAACTTCCTACCCTAATATGGTATATGCCATTCACCACTACTTTTGACTTGCCATGTATAAAAAGACACTAACTACTGCCACCATAGAATTGATGGGACTCAAAGTGATGGTTCTGCACACACATATATCAGTTTGCTATCCAAGAGAGGGTATGTAAAGACATGGATTAAATAGAACAGAACACCAAATGAGTGTGTGAAAGTGTGCACATGTGTGTGGGGGTGTGTACGTGGGTGTGGTGAACTAGAAAAAATTCCTAACTACAAAAAGAAAAAAGAATGAAAAGAAGCAGAGTTATTTGAATGATTTCGTTGGCTAAATGCTTTCCTGTGGGAGGGAGGAAAGAGCAAGAATGAAGACAGAGCCTGGCACACTTGCTTGATTCTGACTTGGGCCTCCAGTAAAAGCTAAAATTCCTCAAGACTCAACCTACACTTACCTCGTCAGCTTTATCCAGTTCCAATCTTGATCAATCATAGTTCCTCTGGCCTCCCTCTCTGGACGTTAGCACACTTTAATTTCTACAGGTAAGTTGAATGTTGGGTCTCATGATCTCATCCATCTCTTTTTGTGGGATGAATGTCTTTATAGCACTTTATACCACACACATGGACTTGATTCTTCCTCCAAATGAGTCTCAATATAATACCCATTCTCGTTCTCCCACAAGAGATCAAGTCACACTCAGAAGTTTTGCAAGTTTAACCACAGTGTACACACACACACACACACACACACAGCACATTCCCGTACGCCCTTCACCTTTTCCCTGGCTCCATCCCTTGTGACCTCCAAGTTTTTTGGCTCTGTGTTCCAGGCTCTGCTTGCTCTGCAGCCAAGCTCCAGTCCCAGGAAAGCCTCTGCACTCCTTGGGAAGTCAGCCAGTTTGCCTTCCCCAGCTATTCTGAATTTTAGGCATAACATTCTTTTTTACAATATCACACCTTACCCAGTATGTTCTCCTGCACTTGTTTACCCAAGAACTCCATCAGATACAAGTGTGTCTGATGAGCTCTGGGCAACCTGGTCTCTTTCATTTTTCTTTGTTCAAGCTATTTTCCCTGACGGAAGGAAGAAATCTGACCTCTCACCCCCAGACATGGACACACATACATACCCTTGCTGTTCTCCATCTGGCAAAATCCTCTTCAAACTATATAACATGGCACAAATTTTGCCTCCTACCAGGATCATTCGCACCAAAACTACCACTAAATATCCCAATAGAATTACTTCTTCCTTTCTCTGTGTTTTTCTGGTATTTTGTTCTTGCCATTATCATAACACACATTAAGCATTTATCCATCTCTTTATGTCTACATAATTTATTATAAGTAAGAAATTATAAACACTTATTTTTTTAAGATTTTATTTATGTATTCCAGAAAAAGTGAGAGAGCAGGGGGAGGAGCAGACAGAGAGGGACAAGCAGACTCCATGCTCAGTGTGGAGCCCACTACAAGGCTCGATCTGAGGACTTGGAGATCATGACTTGAGCCAAAACCAAGAGTTGGATGTCTAACCAACTGAGTCCCCCAAACACTCCAAGAAATTGTAAATACTTATTGCAATAATTATTATAGGAAAGAGTTCGATAAATACTGTTAAAATGATTGATTTGTCTCTTCCATAAACTGTAGGTCAGCAAAGTTCAAACTTCAATCACTTCATGTGTGAGTTTCTGCATGCAAATTGTTTCTACAATTTTTAATAGTGCTTCTGGTCAAATTTGATAGTGAATAAAGCATAAATTGTGATTTTACACTCATCAATACTAACTCCTATCATTCTGAGTCTTTGCTTCTTTGGAACTTCAAAGAGAAAAGTGCTTGGATGCTTATTTTGTCTACTGCTTTTTAAGTTTCAAAATCCTAGCTTCTGTACATGTCTCTCCAGAGTTCTACATGACTAAAGGTAAAGATTTATCTTCCCTTATGTTTAAGTGTCATAAAGACTAACTTTTCCTTTTCTTTACTATCAAAGAAAATACAGAAGTTGAGGGAGGAGAGATAATTTTTTCCCCTTTATTCATGATCAGGTTCTTATTTAATCCTGAATTTTCTGGGATTAGGGTCTTCATTTTGTTTACTTGTTTTCTTATGAATCAATCCCGTATGAAACATCCCTTTCCTGCAGAAATCCCTTGCTCAATTTTTATCACCTTTGACCTAAAACTTCATGCTTCATTTACTCTTGATATTCTGGGGTTCTAATTTCATTGTGTATGCTCCAATTTGGGGACTTATTTTTCTTTTTGAACTGTCTGTATATCTATGTGGGTATCTATGTGTCTAACTCGCTATCTTCAACAGTATTTCTCTGCTTGATATTTTGATACTTACTTTTAGCCTTCTATCATAGTTCAGTTTGTTGTGTAAGTCTGCTTTGGCTACATGGGGTACCTTTTTTTGAATATCCTGTAATGAGTAATATTCTTATCCAATTCCTAATCTCTCTATTCATCAAACCAGCCAGTTCTCTAAGATTTCTTCTGTATGAACAAAACAAGATGAAAATAATAAGCAAATTATACTATGACACCATACTTATCAAAGGAAATGTTGAACAAATTAAAAATAGAAATACCATATGACTCAATAACTTCATGACTGGATATTTACCCAAAGAAAATGAAAACACTAATTTGAAAAGATATATATACTCATGTTTGTTGCAGCATTATTTATAGTAACCAATATATGGAAGCAACCTAAATATTCATCAACAGACAAATGCAGAAGGGAGATGTGGTGTGTATATCCAACAGAATATTACATAGCACCCCCCTAAAAAAAAGGATGAGATCTTACCATTTGTGACAACATGGATGGATCCAAAGGATATTATACTAAGTGACACAAGTCAGACTGAAAAAGACAAATATGATATGATTTCATTCATATGTGAAATCTAAGAAACAAAACAAATGAATAAGCAAACAAAAAGCAGAATCAGATCTACAAATACAGAGAACAAACTGAGGGTTGCCTGAGGGAAGAGAGTAGGAAATGAGCAAAGTGGGTAAAGGGGAGTGGGAGGTGCAGGCTTCCAGTTACAGAATGAATAAGCCACAGGAATAAAAGGCACAGTGTAGGGAATACAATCAATGATATCATAATAACACTGTATGGTGACAGATGGTAGCTACACATGCAGTGAGTGGAGCATCACATGAACCACTCTGTTATACACCTGAAATTAATATAACATTGTGCATCAACTATACTCAAATAAAGAAGATTTTTTGCAGGAAGTTTTGAATATCTTCTCTTCTCTCTTCATTTTCCTTTTATGCCACAAATCAAAAGAGGATAGTTTTTGACTCACTTCGTACCCTCACTTTGTTAACCAGAAGCTACTTATTTCCAACTGTTACCATGAACTTCTGATCTAGAAGTCACTTCTGATTTTGCATAAAATATTTATCTTTCAAAATTTTTGTGGCAAACAAGGTTATATTTTCCTTAGTTATTTGGATACTGCCTTAATGGATTAACATTTGAGACAAAATTAAGCTAAACACATAGTGTGTTTTATCAGAGGATCACAGACACAATTTCTATGTATCTATAACTCCAAATTCTTTTTTTTTTTTTTGAAGATTTTATTTTTATTTATTTGAGAGAGAGAGACAGACAGTGACAGAGATAGTGAGAGAGAGCACAAGCAGGGAGGAGAGGGAGAAGCAGACTCCCCACTGAGCAGGGAGCCCAACGTGGGGCTTGATCTCAGGACCCTGGGATCATGACCTGAGCTGAAGGCAGACATTTAATGGACTGAGCCACCCAGGTGCCCCTATAATTCCAAATTCTGACTTATATGTGAGAACATCTGCATATTCTGAATGCCTTTCTAATGATTTGGGAGTTATTGTGAAGGGCAATTCAGAAATTATTGTACAAATTACATCTAAGAAATATTCTCCTCCAGGAAAGGGAAGAGCAAGCTGGATCATTCCCAGGGGTGTTGTTTTGATGTCATTTGCAATACAATGGGCCAGGTGTTCGTTGAGGTGTTTCTGCCATCCAGTGAGGTAATGCTCTTCTGCCACTCCACACACAGCCTCCTGAGAAGCTGTATCTACCAAAAAATGCTTCTCTTTTTTCTTATGTGAATTCCTTCCTTGATGCTCCAACTCAAATATAATGCAGTGTTGCTGCAGTGTTGTCTCAGGAACATGAGCAGGTTCTGAACTTGACAAATAAGTTTGTTCTTCTTAGATCTGTGGCAGTTGTGACATTGAAATGTAGCCTGAACTTACTGGACTAGTTTCCCTCAAGTCTTAGAAATGACATTAAACAACAGGAACAATGGGTGGTGAACTATTCTTGAAGGGTTTGTTTTCTGACACTGGTCCAGATTTTTCCTCTGCCTCATTTACCAGACACACATCTTTCTGAGCCTCCAGGATTGTTATTAGGGCACCTTGCTGTTTGTAGGACATTTGGCTTCTGTGTTTTAATACCTGAGCAAATGTTCAATGTGAACCAACACTTTTATTTCCCTTAGGGAACTTTTATCCTTTAAAGTGTTTCTAGTTTTCATTTCAGAATATCAAATCAATTTTCATTATATAATTCTGCTTGAAAATGAACAAGATAATGTATGTGGAGGCTTAAACCTAGATTTATCCTTGAAGTTTCATGAAAGTATTGTTATATTTCTACTGTAATAAAGAAGAAGATAAATAACTTCTCCTTCACCCAAAAAGGGGAAACTAGGTACTTATTTTCTGCTGCATTAAAGTGATGTTTTTAGAAATATGCTTGCTTTTCTTGGACAAAATTCTTCTAGGTCAATTCTGGGAAGAGTGTTCTAGGACCAAGTTTTCAATTTATGTCAAACCTAGTAAAAAATTTTAAAGGTTCAGATATGCATCAACTTTCATGATTTTGTTTGTCTATCCAATGTTAAATACATATTCCCTAGGACACAACAGAATGCAATTTTGGAAGAAAATAGATAATAAGTTTGATGTTTACTCAAATTTGAATTAAGACAAAGCTCTTTAATGAATTTATGGAGAAATTCTCCATTTTTATTTTATTTAGCTTGCACACAGATTCTGATAAGGAATACTTCTTTTCTTAGAGCCAGTCTCTGATTAGACAACTTCTCATTTCATACTAATATCTTACTTTCCTAAAAAATTTTATTATAGAGACTTGCATAAGAACATACTATTTACTATCCTTATTCTAATATGCAGATCACATGCCCTTACTTAACAGAGCTTGAAGTTAAAGATAATTAATTTTTTGTATTGGTAGTACACGATCAACCCACCTTGTCATAATATTCTAATCTATCTCATTCCAAGGAGATAAAGAAGCATCATGTGAATTCTTTAAGAATTCAAGTGCCTGAACAAACATAGGTTTAAGCCTTTTTAGGGCTGTTATATGGAGACACAGGTCACAAAAGACAGTATGGTAGAATTTTTTTTTTTTTTAGATTTTTTTTTTTATTATTATTTATTTGTCAGAGAGAGAGAGAGAGAGAGAGAGATCACAAGTAGGCAGAGAGGCAGGCAGAGACAGAGGGAGAAGCAGGTTCCCTGCCGAGCAAGGAGCCCGATGTGGGACTCGATCCCAGGACGCTGGGATCATGACCTGAGCCGAAGGCAGCCGCTTAACCAACTGAGCCACCCAGGCGTCCCAGTATGGTAGAATTTTTAAGAACATATGCACATTGTACAGAGTCTCTGAGTTCTACTCCCAGCTCCACAGTTGAGAGCTATAAATCTTAGCTAAATCACTTAGCCATTTGTAGCATTATTTTTTTTTATCTGTAAAATGGGAATTGATAACAAAGCTTCCCGGCACATAGCGAGCACTCACCAACATTGTTGTTAACTTTGCTAACATCAATATTATAATTTAGATATTTTTATCACAATCAAGATGGAAGAAATATTTTATAAGGTGAAGGAAAATGCAAAATGGAATCCGAAATTGTTTATTGGCAATAAAGGAAAGCAAAGTTTTACTCAGAAAACTGAGCGTATGATTGGGACAAAATAGGTTATTGTAAAAAAAAAAAAATGCATTTGTCACCTGGAGAACATCCTTGAGGTCTCTCTGTAAAATCTAAGAAGTCAAAAGGTACATAGAGTCCAAGATAAACTCCAAGATAAACCCTAATGTACTTCATTGAACCTGGATTTTTGGATATTGTCAACCCATGTAAGCATCTTCATAAGATAGAGAATATAGATATTGCAATTTTTTCAGGGAAAATGTCAAGCCTCTCCCTATGTTTAGTATATCCAATATGATAAGTCAGTTTTGGTCTGAAGGTAGGAGATTGCAGGGTTTCTCTAAGTCAAGCCAATATGTTTGCACTGTATTATACGACTTCTTAAATAATCAGTAAAGCAAAATATTTGGCTTTTAGTATAAATTCACATTACTTTTAGCAATGAAATGCTTCAACATTTGAAACTATGCTAAGGTAGCAGCATTTGGAAAAGCAATGTTAATTAAGATAATGTATGGATTAAAATGTATGTAATCACTAGTATACAGATATTTAATTTCAGACCAAACTGTGATAACAGTAACCGTCAGACTAACCTGTAGTAACAGTAACCAGCTTATTTATTGATGTTCATTAAATGCACTCTAACTATCACAGACATGATAACCTACAGTCCACACACTGTCATTTTCTATCAAAACCTATTCAGCGTGAAAACAGTTTCAGGTCACATCCCAGCAAAACTCACCTATTAAAACATACCATTTTTGAGAACAATCAGTTTGATCGATTTTTATTTCTGCTGTTTCCAATAAGGTCTGACTACTCTTTTTTACCGTGATTTGTTTATACTGTGAAATATGAACAGATTGATTTTGACCAAACACTCATGTCAAGAAATTATATTCAGTAGTCTATCTGAGTCTTGCTTAGGGCTCTCAGCTGGAATTTTGGTAGAGGGAACAAAAAGAAAATTAAATTATGTTTATAAATATTATGAAACATTGAAGATTTTATTTAAAGATCTTGTTAGAGGGGCGCCTGGGTGGCTCAGTGGGTTAAAGCCTCTGCCTTCGGTTCAGGTCATGATCCCAGAGTCCTGGGATTGAGCCCCACATCGGGCTTTCTGCTTGGCAGGGAGCCTGCTTCCTCTTCTCTCATTCTCTCTGCATGCCTCTCTGCCTACTTGTGATCTCTGTTAAATAAATAAATAAAATATTTAAAAAAAAAAAGATCTTGTTGGATATTGCAATTCTTATTTTTTACTTCATTAAGGGTGTTTATAGGGGCACCTGGGTGGCTCAGAGGGTTAAGCCTTTGCCTTCAGCTTGGGTCATGATCTCAGGGTCCTGGGATCGAGCCCCGTATCAGGATCTCTGCTCAGTGGGGAGCCTGCCTCCCTTCCTCTCTCTCTGCCTGAATCTCTGCCTACGTGTGATCTCTGTCTGACAAATAAATAAATAAAATCTTTAAACAAAATAAAGGTGTTTATAAAAACAGTACATTATATAATTACATGGAATAGGTACACTTAGGAATACCAATTTATGATTTTCATCTTCAATAAACTTAATAGTCCTGACCTTTGATGTGTATAGAACTGTATTTTAAAGTTTTGGTTTAAGGAAGAGATCAGTGTCTTAATTAGGTCTTTCTATTTAACGGGAATGAGATAGTATACAGTGAGGAAAGACTTCAAACTTAGAATTTATTTATTTTTCATTTTTTAAGGATTTTATTTATTTATGAGACAGAGCAGGGGGTAGGGGAAGAGGCAGAGGGAGAAGCAGACTCCCTGCTGAGCAGGGAGGTGGATGCAGGACTTGATCCCAGGATCCTGCTATCATGACCTGAGCCAAAGGCAGATGCTTAACTGACAGCCACACAGATACCCTCAAGGCTAATTGCCACATTTTAAATAAGACTTTGGTTATCACGTTCTAAAAATTGTATGTATTTATGTTTATTTTATTATTTATAAAATGCTTTAACATATCTTACTTCTTATCAGCCACACAGCAATTATATGAGAAACATAATAGAACATCACTTAGCTACATCTTGTTGAGGAGGAAAATGTCAGTGAAATTGGCAAGTCACTTAAGATCACTCCTGTCCTGTTAAAACCTGAATTACCATATCACGCTGGGTCTCTCTTCAAGACTGCCGACAAATCCACATGTACAGCTCCATCTGCTATGCATCTAGTGGTATGAACTGTAAGAAATTACAAAAGCTTCTTTATATAGAAATCACTCTCTCTTTTTTTAAACTCTTTTAGTATTTTTAAGATTTTATTTATTTATTTATTTGACAGAGAGGGGGACAGCAAGAGAAGGAACACAAGCAAGGGGAGTGGGAGGTGGAGAAGCAGGCTTCCCACTGAGCAGGAAGCCCAGCATGGGGCTAGAACCCAGGACCCTGGGATCATGAGCTGAGCTGAGGGCAGACACTTAACAACTGAGCCACTGAGGTATCCCTTAAGAAATCTCTTTAATGGGTCTCCTGGGTGGCTCAGTGGGTTAAACCCTCTGCCTTCGGCTCAGGTTGTGATTCCAGGGTCCCGGGATGGAGACCCAGTCCTGGGATCAAGCCCTATGTTGGGTTCTCTGCTCTGCAGGGAGCTTGCTTCCCTTCCTCTCTCTCTCTCTGCCTGCCTCTCTGCCTACTTGTGATCTCTTTCTGTCAAATAAATAAATAAAATCTTAAAAAAAAAAAAAAAACGAAATCTCTTCAATTGCTTATAAGGAAGTCATTATATGAGTTTAAAGTAAATTTCAATTAGCATTTTATTATTAAATAAGAATTTGTTTATGCTTCTTCTCTTACATATAAAATTACCAGTATATGGAAAACATCATTTATAATATAAAATGAGCTTCTCATCTTGACCTCCATAACCATGAAACTGTTAAAATGAAACTTTCACTGGTTTTGAAAAGAGATCTGAGTTTCTGAGTTTAAATCAACTTCATGGAGCTTCAGCGACAGATGGAGCCCTGATTTTTCAGCCTTGAAAATCCAATATAGAGTTGCTTTAATCCACTTGATTTAGACTTTGGACTTTAAAACTTAGATAATGATTTTTTTTTTAACATCAAAGAGTTAACAATTGAGATCTACAGGTATTTTCCTCAAGTCTGAGTAAGTGAATGTGTTGGATGTGTGTATATATAAAATGCTTTTCCCCAAATAAGGAAACTTTTCCAAAAGTTTATAGTATTTTGCACTATTATACAACAGTTTATGTCTAATCAATGCCTGATTTCATCCATAGAAGAGAAACATGAAAAAAAAAAAATTTCTCCCCTCCTCTTCACTTTGAAACACTAACAAAGGGAAATGTCAGGATGAGGCCTTGTTGCTCTGTCAATGTTGACTAGTTCAATATGGAAGCATAAATACCAGTTCTAAGTAACTGTCTAATAAAATCTTCAGACAGAATCTAATTAGCTACATCTTAAAAACACAAAGGAAAGTAGCACTGAGTGAAGAATGTTATTTGGTCTATGTGTACACAAAATTATCAAGTTTAAAGTAGCCCTAAAGAGAAATCCAAGTGGTCTGGAATTCTACCAAAGTTATGGTTCTATTATTGTTATTTTCTAGACAATAGCCTTCTTATGAATTCAGGAAATAAATTTATATGCACACAGATTTGCATATGCACACTCATGCATGCACACACACACACACACACACATCACAAGTATTTTAACATCTAGAAGCTCTTCACTCCACAAAGAACTAAGTTAGTTCAACTTTATTCTCCTGCTGTCTCTCCAGGGTTCTCTAACAAGGCTATAGCAACTAATACTCACTGGTCTGCTTGAGTGACCAGTGATAATGTATCTTTCATGGGAATACACTTTGATGGTACCTTCTCAGAGAATGTCCAAATGAATGAGTTGAATGGTGAAAACTACAGGCATCAAGGCAATCTGATAAGTGAATTACTTAGGAACAGATTCTATGACATTTATTACTCATAGTCCTACAGAGCCAGAAGGACCTCAGTAATGTTTTTATCTACTCTCCTTTAATTTAAAGATAAGAAAGCTAATATTCAGTATGATTTAGCGTATTTTTTCTTAAATTATAAAAGTTAACCTGTCTATAGGTATTGAATGACATAAGACAAAACCTCATTTTGACCTTTACATGCATGGGTTACCTATCGATTGACCTAACTCACACATGTCACCTGCAGGAATAATTCAGTCTCCCTTAAATGTCATAAAGTGCTTCCTCAAATGATTTTACCAATCTCATCTCTCATCATTGGACACCACCCAGACATATTCTCTTCACCCATGGAGAACATTGTTTATTTTTGAAACACAACTCTTCTCTCATTTGTATATTTTTACAGAGTCCGTTCCTCTACTTACAATGCTGAATCTGAGTGTGTCTACATGTCACCTCCTCTGTAAACCTTCCAACCCTGAAGGCTGCTGTGCTTGCTTGCTATTCTGCTTCCAGAGAGCCAGGAAAAAATCTCTATTATAGCATGAATCACACTGAATTGGGATAAACTGTCTGCTTGTTTGTCTTTTTCATTTACCAGAGAATTTTGAGAGTAGGAACCACTCATGCTTATATCCTGAATGTCCAGCGTACCTCTTGACACACCTTAGGCCTTCATTAATGCTTGTAGAACCAAGAAATAAATGCAATAAGGAGTAAAATCCATGTGTGTATAATATGAATCTGGAAACCTTCCTCCACTACAGCATGCTGACTTGGTTAATCCTAAAATCCTATCTTGGTTTCTGGGTGTCTTTCCTATGCCAGCCAGGACTGTGTATGAGGCCAATTCGGCCTCAGTTTAAACTTCTATTTAACTCAAATGGCATGAATCCAAACCTTCATTCACTTCAGTTTGAAAGTTTGGTTCGAATTAAAATGGCTTCCTTCCTTCATTCATTTATTCAATGCATACTTCAGTTCCCACTAAGCTCATCTGAGACAGGAGCAGCTGTCTCAGTGGTGCTTTCTGTCCCAGTTCCATCGTATTGTTCCATAAACACAGCACTTTAGAGAGCTACTGTCTGGGCATTCCAGACAAGACAGTTTGGCTCCTACCATTTTTTCAAATAGTTACTTTTTTGCATATTTAGTTTACAGTAACAGTAGCCTAAAATGCAGACTGTACATCTTCTTATGGACTACATTTACTCAACTATCCCCAGTTTTATCACTTAGACTTATTTTCTATAACTTCAGATAAATAAATTATTAAGTTGTAGAGTGTTAACTAAGTATCTAATAGATTTTCAAGGTTACCATACACAAGAATAAATACTTGGTAATTCCAATTTTAAGATAGAATAATTTAATCAAGACCTCTTAAGGATGGAATTACAGGAATTACCCCTGATGGAATTACAGGATTTTCTGTTTCAGGGAGCACATCACATCTCCTTGCATGTTTAAATAACCAGATATATTGCAGAGATGGTGTTTTTCTTTGCCTGTATGTCACTGGAATCTAATCCAGAGAAAATCCAGATTCTAATCCTTCATTTCAGGGAACTGAAAAAAACTTAAAGGAAATAGTAGAACAAGCAGACAGGACTCCTAACGTGATGAAATTAACAGTCAGGGCTAATTTTCTAGCAGAAATAAGAATTTAAAAAAAATAGTGGACATATGGTTTAGAGACATATGGCACACAATTTTGAGTAGACAACCAAGATAAGGGAAAGAAGAATTATTTCAGCTCTCAGGTCTCAGGACATTGTCCCTCCAATTCTAATGAATATACACCTATGGGAGTAAGAAACTTAAATTATTTATGTTTTTAACTGCTTATGGTGAAATATTTTTGCATGATAGATTTTGATCAACCTTTCCTCAAACTATTCATTTCAAATGTGGGTAATATTTTATACTGAACCTGGGAAAAAGAAAAAAAGTAGTGCCTTGGACTTTCTTCTTGGGTAACAGGCTGCAAGCCAGGCTGCTTCTCTGAGGCCCTATTTCAAGGTCTTCTGATAAACAGGGTAGATCCATCTTTACAGGTTACCAATGGTTCTGCCTTCCCATCTGGAATTATCTGAAAATAATAGATTTTATCAAGTGTAAAGGGCAATTTTTCCTTTTGATAAGAAATCTCAGAATATATTCAGACTTGAGGCTAGCCAAGAAAAAAACTTAATCACATTCTCACCGTAAAAAACAGCTGCTTCCCAAAGACCCACATGCAATTAATAAGGTAAACGAACCATTCCCACTATGGTAGTGGAAATCCTTACCAAATAAAAATAGTTCTGAACTTATAATCAGACTCTATTAGGACTCCAGAAATTCAGCCTGATAGAATCACTGATAAGAAATTTATGATGAGCTTTTTGAGATTAGCAATTTTATCACAGTCAAATCGCTTAAGTTGTAATGGGGTCCTATTTGCCCCTCCTCCAATGACACATTGAATACACCCTTGATTTTGTGCCTTTCCTCCTCCAGAATTCCTTCTTTCTGGAGGGAAAGATCTGTCTAATGTCTACCTGGAACTCAAAACACAAGAATGGATTCCTCTTTGCAGTGAAAACTTAACATTTTTGAGAGATAGTTCTCTTTCCAAACACTTAGGGATTCTTATTCTCCCTTAAATTATTCATGCTCTTTACAGACCCTGTATCCCTAAATATATATGGGATATATATAGATCTCTATATGTATAGTCTAAAAATAGACTGCATATCCCTCAATATATAAGAATTTTGTCATATTCCGCTTTATATGCACAGTACTCAGAACAGAGTTCTGCACACAGTATGTGATTATGAGCAATATGTTTTCAACAATTCCACTTGGATGGAATTGTATTATATGGTGATTAACAGCAGAACTCTGAAATCAGATTGCCTGACTTTCACCATTTATTCATTGTGTGATTTTGGACTAATGACTTCATTGTCATGCACCTGGGTTTCCCCATCTATAAAATGGGTATGATACTCATAGATCCCTCTGAGAGTTGATGTGAGAATTAAGTGAGTTACCACATACATATGCTTAGCACAACATAAACATTTTATAAGTGTTAGAAATTATTAAACAAAGAAACAGCTTCTACATGAAGCTCTGATATGTGCCCAACACTGCACTAAGTACTTTACATAAGTTATCTCATATAATTTCCAGAAAAATATGCTGAGGTAGATAACATCATTATTTTAAAGATAAAAAAGTTGATCGCCAAAGGACACAAAGAATAAGGAAGGAATAGTACAACTGGGATCGAATCCATGTATGTTTCACCACAAAGTGCAGACCCTTTTATTGATAACACTCCTACCTATGGGAATATATTGGGTACTGAGGTTTAAAATCTACAGCACCTTTTAGATGTATCATTATATGTGATTTCATAACAATTCTTGCTTAGAGCTCTTACTATTCTTGTTTTACTGGTGAGAAGAATAACATTTATGAAAACTAGTTTTGTTTTTTTTTTTAAGATTTTATTCATTTATTTGACAGAGAGAGATCACAAGTAGGCAGAGAGGCAGGCAGAGAGAGAGAAAGGGAAGCAGACTCGCCACTGAGCAGAGAGCCTGATGTGGGACTCAATCCCAGGACCCTGGGATCATGACCCAAGCTGAAAGCATAGGCTTTAACCCACTGAGCCACCCAGGTGGCCCTGAAAACTAGTTTTTAAGTTCAAAACTCTGATTATATACTCCAGAAATGAGATTATGAACTGAGTCTCAACCCCAAAGCCAGAACTCTTTCTGCCACATGAGGTGTGATGAGGACTCTTCTCTGTACATTATCTATGAGCACTGTTCTACTGTTCATTTAGTGAGAGTAAGCACCTATGTGTCCCTGGAGAATACGGGCACGCTCTTACCTGCATTCTGCAATGCTCCCAAGGATGGCTGGTTTTCTCTTAGACCACATGGAGGTGAACTATCACTACAGTGCTTTGCGTTGCACGTTCTAGAGCTCCTTAACTTCTCTTGGCAGGTATTCTTAGGTCTTGTCTTATCTGTCACCATTCTAAAAGCCTGTCACAAGCTTTTGTGAATCATAAAAGACCTACAATATTAGCACAAGGGGGTTCATCTACTTCTCTATTCTTGCATACACTGCTAGTTTGGGAGCCAGACTACATCATCAGATGCTGCATTTACTTGCCAGCTGTATCAAGCATTCCTAGGTCCTACTTATAGACTACTTAGATCCACCAATGTGGGTAAGAAAATACACAATTATATTTTAAAAATCTATAATCTATAAATGGGAGGCACATGAAGATATTCTTGTGTTAATTAGAATTTAAAAAGCAGAAAAAAAGACTTATTTCAGTCAGCATAATCTCCTCCAGTCCCATCCATGTTGATACAAAAGTTGGGTATTCATCCTTTCTGATGAAGGCATAATACTCCATCGTATATATGGACCATATCTTCTTTATCCATTCGTCCGTTGAAAGGTGTCTTGGTTCTTTCCATAGTTTGGTCACTGTGGCCATTGCTGCTATAAACATTGGAGTACCGATGGCCCTTCTTTTCACTACATCTGTATCTTTGAGGTAAATACCCAGTAGTGCAATTGCAGGGTCTTAGGGTAGCTCTATTTTTAACTTCTTAAGAAATCTCCACACTGTTTTCCAAAGTGGCTGCACCAACTTGCATTTCCACCAACAGCGTAAGAGGGTTCCCCTTTCTCCACATCCTCTCCAACACTTGTTGTTTCCTGTCTTGTTAATTTTGGCCATTCTGACTGGTGTAAGGTGATATGTCAATGTGGTTTTGATTTGAGTCTCCCTGATGGCTAAAGCTGATGAACATTTTTTCATGTGTCTGTAGCCATTTGTATGTCTTCTTTGGAGAAGTGTCTGTTCAAGTCTTCTGCCCAGTTTTTGACATGGTTATCTATTTTGTGTGTGTTGAGTTTGAGGAGTTCTTTATAGATCTTGGATATCAGCCCTTTGTCTGTAGAGTCATTTGCAAATATCTTCTCCCATTCCATGGGTTGCCTCTTTGTTTTGTTTACTATTTCCTTTGCTGTGCAGAAGCTTTTGATCTTGATGAAGTCCCAAAAGTTCATTTTGGTTTTTGTTTCCTTTGCCTTTGGAGACATGTCTTGAAAGAAGCTGCTGTGGTTTGGGGGAAATTGGAGGCAGAGATGAACCATGAGAGATTGTGGACTCTGAAAGACAAACTGAGGATTTTGGGGAGGGGGGTGGGAGAGTATGGTTGTGGGTACTAAGGAGGGTATGTATTGCATGAAGCACTGGGTGCGGTACATAAATAATGAAACTTAGAACACTGAAAAAATAAAATAAAACCAAAAAAGCAGAAAAAGAGCAAATTTCATGTTAGTTAACTAAAATCCTTATGAGAAATAATTAGTCATGGTTCTTAAGCATAAAGTTGTTTAGAGAAATAATACTGAATGTTACATTCTAACACTTTTCATCCAACATAAATAATTCTGAGAAAATATTTTTTTTGTTCAGCTTATTAACAATTTCTTTCTTGCTCTTACTATCTTGACTACCTTCACTATATAGGAAATTACTCATCTTGCTGCTTCCTTATTTTATAGGCCAACTCATATCAAAGTTAATGTCTGACCAATGGTTAATGCTTGGTATCATTTCTACAGGTGTGTGAGTGTGTGTTTGTGTGTGTGTGTGTGATTTAAATAAATATGATGTAAAATACTTAGGAAATGCAGACAGTAACTGTAATTTTCTCTTATTACCATCATAAAGGTTTTATATGGTTGCGTGGAAAAGAATAACACAAATTGGAAACATGTTGTGGATGTTGTTGATTAAGGTGTTAATGATTGAACTTCTTTCATTGAAGTAGTTTTCTTTTTTAACTCCCTTCAGAAACACTTACCAGCCAGAGAGACAATTCCATTAACATTTATTGTATGTATTTATTTAATTTTATGTAAGTCTTATCAATGGTTTTTCAATTTGTTTCCTTTTTCACAAATGTACCCAAGCCAAAATAATATATAGTGAACTAATTCAAATAGAAGGTCTCCATGTATAGTAATGGTTCTTCACACTTATATGCAGCAATGCCTTTCTTCCAAAAGAGTCCCTTGATACCATAGGTGTATTCAGAGATCTCAAACACTCTAAATATCTATAGTCCCCTGATCATTTTGCCTTCTCACTCAATGTACCCTTTCATTTCTCATGAAAATATGGATATTCTTGAGTTGAAATAATAAAATTGGATAAATAATAAGCCCTGCTTACACAAAATATGTGGCATTTCAAATTGAGCTAAAATCAAGTTGATTTAATTTCTTTCTCTATAATTTTGCCTTTTCCAGAATGTAATATAAATGGAATCATATATAATCTTATGAGTCTGGCTTCTTGCATTTCACATAATGGTTTCCATATTTTGTTGTAAATACTGATATTCTGTTCCTTTTTACATACATACATACAGAGATTCTCACAAATTTTAATGTGTAACTCCGGGATTTTTCAGATCTACGTTAAATTGTTCCTATCCCCATAATCTACTATGAAGAATATTCATAATCAAAATCTCTGTAAACTCACAGGGAACCAGAATTTTCACTATGACTTCTGGTTATGACCTCTTACTTACCTTTGTAATGTCTTTTGGTTCACCCAGATATTGAACTCATTTCATTTGTTTTTCTTAATTTGTATTAGACAGTCACTTGAATAAAGTATATGTGCTTGTGGAACACTTCATTATTAAAAGTGATGGGAGCAAGTGTAAGCGTTAACATTGCAACAACTCGAGTAATTTAGTCCTGTGGCAATGGGGTGCCTGAGTGTCTCAGTTGGTTAAGCGTCAGACTCTTGATTTTGGCTCAGGTCATGATCTCAGGATTGTGAGATCAAGCCCTATGTCAGGCTCATATGAAATCAGAGATGTATCCTTTGATTAACAAAATTAAATGTTTTTATAGTATGTCCAAAATTCAATGAAGTAACAGAGATTTTTTACTTCTGATCACAATACGGTTGAATTAATCTGGGTGTCTTTATTAAATTAACTTGAAGGTGACCTTTTATTTCACCTTTCTTTTGAATATTCTTTTTAAAACTAACAGAAAAATATCATGAAACAGCATTTTCTGCCTTCAAATAAGTTAAAATGTTGTCTTAACTTGCAGAGTCTATTCCATCTTAGCCCTATGTCAACAGCAGACACAAGTTTGTCTCATGAAATAGAATGTTAAACATTTATTAGATTTTTCCTTGAAGCATGAAATTTACATTTATCTCCAAGATTTTTTTAAATTGCTAAGTTTCACCCTGATTTCCCCTTTTTGGCGATCATCATACACTTGAATTTTTAATGCACGCATTGGAGAAAAAGCCAATTTATTTCATCTCAGTCAATTGGACACAATGTGTCATCAGTTCTCCTAGAGTGAGATTTTGGTGTTTTTTATCACAAGGTTAATCCTTAGAGACCTGAAGTGCCAGCCTGAACAACAACTTTCATCTCAATATTATATTCAACCAAAACAGTGAGTGGCAAGAGATTTCAATGGAAAGATATTGAACCTCACCACATCCATAAATGTCCATCTAAAATACAATTTGTTGTCGAATACACAGCCTCTCACCAACTATCTCCCTTTAAACATATACTCTAATTCATGTGCAATCTCTGAAAGTATGTCTTAAAATAGATAAAGAAGTGTGCTTATCACTTTCCTACCTATAAACTTCTATCTGTATGCTAAGGCTAGCAAGTCATTTGAATGGAATTATAATATCTTTAGAAATTATTTATTGTGAATTAAACTACCACTTATATTTTAAAATACATACCAGTAACACTTTTTGAGCATGTGAAATATACTTTCATGGTCACAGTGTTCATGTTAAAATACTTTTGATTAAATTGAATAATTTGATATCAGGATCAAATTTCTTTTGTAACATTTAACATATTTTTAAAGTTTTAATTTTAATTCCAGTTAACATACTGGAGTGTTCTATTAGTTTCAGGTCTACGATATAATGATTCAACAATTCCGTACATTGCCTGGTGTTCATCATGACCAGTGCACTCCTAAATCCCCATCATCTAGTTTACTCATCCCTTCACCCACCTCCACTCTGGTAACTATCAGTTCATTCTCCATAGCTGAGAGTCTGTTTCTTGGCCTCTACCTCTCTCTTCTCTTGCTCATTTGTTTTGTTTCCTAAATTCCTCTTATGAGTGATGGCATATGGTATTTATCTTTCTTTGACCAACTTATTTTGCTTAACATTATAGTCTCTAGCTCCATTTATATCCTTGCAAATGGCAAGGATTTTTTTGTATGGATGAGTAATAGCCCATCGTGTGTGTGGGGAAATATATATATATAAAATCTCACGTCTTTATCCGCTCATCTGTCGATGCACACTTGGGCCACTTCCGTGTCTTTGCTATTATAAACAAAGCTGCTGTAAACATAGTGGTGCGTGTATCCCTTGAATTAGTGTTTTTGTGTTCTTTAGGTAAATACCCAGTAGTGTGATTACTAGATTGTAAGGTAGTTCTACTTTTAAGTTTCTGAGGAACCTCCATACCGTTTTCCATAGTGACTGCACCAAGTTTGCATTCCTACCTACAGTGCACGAGTATTACTTTTTTTCCTCATTCATCTTGTGTTGTTGATTTTGGCCACTCTGAAAGGTGTGAGATGATAACTCATTGTAGTTTTGATTTACATTTCCCTAATGGTAAGTGATGATGAATATTTTTTCACGTGTTTGTTGGCCAACTGTATGTCTTCTCTGGAGAAATGTCGGTTCATGTTTTCTGCCCATTTTTTTTTAATTGGATTACTTGTTTTTGGTGTGTCACATTTTATAAGTTCTTTATCTATTTTGGATACTAACCCTTTATCAGATATGTCATTTTAAAATGTCTTCTTTTATTCCACAGTTGTCTTTTACATTTAACATTTTTACAATCTGGCTCCAACAAAACTGTGCAAGCTAATTCCTATAACCCCCATTAATTTACACTTAATTTTATTTAAATTTGTCTGCTAGTAATCTCCTTAAAACACCTTATCATTTCCCACCACTTGTTTTACCCATGCTCTTCTCCCATTTGAGTAATCTATATTCTTCTGCTTAATTAAATTTTACACATACTTCCAGACCAAAGTCTACTTCCAGCTCTTTGGGTTGCATTTTTTAAACCATCCCTTTAAAAAAAAAAAAAAATCAGTTGAAGTGATCTCAATTTTATTTCTGAAATCATCTAACTGTTAATCCATAAAAATTATATTTGTTGCTATATTATTCTGCTATTATTATTCTGTTTATATTATAACTAGAGAAGGTTTTCATAAAATTTAGGTGCTATAGCTATAATGGGCTATTATAGTCTACTTGTCTTACACAAATCTTAGGACTTCATTGAAACCTTCCTTTAGGGATGCGCTATCATCTTTTAGAGCAGCTAAAACTAGGGTATTAATCCACACTAGCACTGTACCAATAATACCACTATACTGTATTAGTAGTGCAGTCTATGTGACATATGGAAACCAACTGTGGGTAAAAGAAAGCAGAGTACTTTAAAAAGATAAGCATCATTCCCCTGGACATCTGGAACAAAAGTATAATGAAGTTCATGTCTATAGGTGTATATTTGTGTTAAGTATTCCATGAAGAGAGGAAATATATAATGGTTCCAAAATGGTTTCAATTTTTCAAATAAAAAAATCACAAATGTAGACATTTTGAACTTCAGGAAGAGAACAGTAATTGTTTTTCACATAGAAAAGACTACAAAGCATTCTCCTAGATGAGAAGTAAAAAGGATTTATTTACTTGACCTTGGTTGAAATTAAGGAGGTCAATAGCAATTTGTATTTTTTCCAATTACACAAGTACTATTTTAAAATATTTTTTCTAGAGGTGCTTGGGTGTCTCAGTCCCTTAAGCATCAGACTCTTGATTTCAGCTCAGATCATGATCTCAGGGTCATGGGATCACATCCTTCATCCAGCTCCATGTTCAGCAAGGAGTCTGCTTGAGATTCTCTCTCCCTCTGCCCCTACCCTCTCCTTCTCATGCACTTTCTCTCTCTATCTCAAATAAATAAATAAATCTTAAATAAATTGTTTCTATCTTTATCTAGAGTAATTAATGTATACTTTTATTTAACTTCTGATGACTCTCTATTTTGCTTTTCAACAATATTGCACATTTTTAAGGGCTTATATATGAATCCTCAGAGAGCAGCGATATGAACAGAATAGGTGTGTAGTATCACTGACTAGTCAAAATATTTCCACTAAGAAAATACCTACCTCGAGAAAGAATTAAATCTGCATTGGTTTGGGAGGAATCCATAAAAAATCAATTTATTCATTTATTTATTCATTCATTCTACAAACACATTAAGTATACATTATCCTATGCCAGGCACTGGCAGAACTGAGTTTTTTTTTTTTTTTTTTTAAGTTGTATCCTAACTCAGTGACCTCATAAAATAGAGATGCTATTTACCTCTCCCTTAGTTTTCTATTGTGAACTTAAAAAATTACCACAAACTTAATGGCTTAAACAACACTACCTTATCTTATAGTCCCATTGGCCAAAAGTTCCACGTGGATCTCACTAGGCCAAAACCAAGATGTTAGCTGGGCTGTATTCCTTCCTGGAGGCTCTGGGGAGAATCCACTTCCTTGTTTTTTGGGGTTCTTAAAAGAATTCCGTTCCCTGCAAATAGAATTGAAGTCTCCATTTCCTATTGGGTGCCATCTGAGGGCTATTCCTAGCTTCTAGAAGTAGCTGCATTCCATGGCTCATGCCTTTCTTCTTCCATCTCCAACGTCATTAATGCAGGTTGAGTCTGTCCTGCTTCTTCTTCTGTAGTCCTAGCTCTCTGACCTACTCTTATCCCTTCTCTTTTACTTCAAAAGGCCTACACTGATATTCTGGGATAATCTGCCTGTTTAAAATCCTTAGCCTTAATCCCATCTGCAAAGTCCTTCTGCCATTTAAGGTAGCAATTCACTGGTTACAAGGATTAGGGGACACAGGGGGTCCATGCTTTAGCTTTCTTCATGATCCTAGGTATATTATGAATATCAAGTGTGATTATTCATATAAACCACCCAAAGCATTGTATGGCAGACAGCGAGAGCTCAAGGACTGTTAGCTATCTATTGCAACTCTTAGTGGTGTTAACATTACTATGATGTACTCTTAAAGAGTTCACATACTGGTAAGAAAAAAACTATAATAAAACAGCAAAAATAATTGGTATGTGTGAAAACAATCCAACTATGTATTTCAGGGCTAGATGTGTTTTAAGCTAATCTATTTTAAAATAACCCATGTAGGAAGATAGCCAGCCAAATGTTTTATTAGTGTTTAACCATAATACGTGAACTGTTTTTCTCTCTATTTTTCCCCCCAGACTTGAGGAAACACTACCAGGAACTCAGAATGGATATTTCCTGATAAAAACCTATCAGGTTTTTAACTTTTATTATATTACTTACTTTTACTAAAGTAAGTACTTAAATAAAAAAGAAAGTACTTAACTTTTATTATTAGATTATTAAAGTGAATAATAAAAATAACAGACCAGCAACCTTAAAAAAAAAAAAAATCCTTCACATAACCACTAGGCATATTCCCATCAGGGGACTGGATACAAACAAAACACAAGACCTAAATTTTGATAATTACTATTAGTGTGAAGATGACAGAACTTTTCATCAAAATAAAAGCTATCTATAAAAATGCAATATAAGTTAAATAAGTTTGTTTTACTCTCAACTTTGTGGAAAACATAAGGTCACTCTCACAAAGCCATGATATAAATTCATGACATGAATTTTAATACAAAGATTAGTTTTTATAAGAACTAGAATATGGTGGTGACTGTTTTGGGCCCCATTCTACAGAAAAATAGATAAGTAAATAAATAAAGCGCAAAGAAGGTTAAGTAAAGTTCCTAAGATTTTTAGCATTGAGTCAATGATACCATAAGAAATGAGTGAAACAGTAGATACTTCTACCTGTTATCAGTGCCTAACTTAGACAATCTCATCCACTCAGCAAGAAGGCCATTAGCTTCTGCCCATATTTATAGATTGACTGAAAAGACGAGGTGGCAATTCAGTCAATAACCTTTGACACAAATTCAGACAAATCTTGTGCTCCTCACAATGACAAATTACTCCAGAAAATTAACTGTCGAAAGTGCAGCAATATGATGAAGATTGATTATTTTATTCTTGCAAGTCTGCTTTGAGTTAGAGTAACAGCCTCATTTGGACACAGATGGCACCTAAAGGGAAGGACAGATCAAGTCTTCATCTCAGTTGAAAAGGAGAAGATGAATTTTCACAGGATCACAAGGGTGATGATTCTTTTTCCTCAGAGAAGAAGCTTGTGTTTTGTGAGTGCCTCTTTAAGATTATTTTTTATAGTTTCAGCAAAGAGGAAGATCATACTTTTAAAACATTTTGCAACCACTTCTGAAGGAACACATAAGGCAATTTAGCCCCTTACTTCAATTTTTCTAAAAAGAAAAGTTTGAGAGACTTTATTTCAACTTTTATATCTTTTGAAAAAATAAAATGACTTTAAATATTTTTAAATTACATATGGTGTTTTCATAAAAGATATGATTTTCCCTCCAAATATTATAAATAATAGCCTACATACTAAATTTTGTGAGGAACTTGAGTCTCTCCCTGAATTTTATGTAGGTATTTTGGAAAGGATATTAATCATTTGCAGCAAAAAGATCACTTAAACTAAAGTTTCCAAAATCTGTTATTTATTTGATTTCATACTAATATCTCTACTGCCAAGTGTCATATAATAAGATATTATTTTATAGAGAAAATATTTGAAAATTTTATAGCGTCTCCCCAAAAAGTAACTAGAAAGTTGCTGAAGCATCACAAACTGGAGGCTGAATCTCATAACCCATGAGATCATGACCTGAGCCAAAACCAAGAGTCAGATGCTTAACTGACTAAGCAACTCAGGCACCCCACCCCCCATGGCATTTTAATACCAGTTTTATTATCTGGGAAAAAAATTACTGGCTTTGGTTTGTACTTCAATTTCCTGAGTTACAGATAGAAATAACCATAGTACTTATCTGCTTGTCTTCATTTGGGTAATTTAGGAAAGGTACCTGGCCCATCACTTGGAATCAACTCTTAATAAAATGCTAAAACAATTATCATCATCATTTATTTATATTGTTAAGCTGCTCATGTTATTGATGATTTAACATATGCTTTTGAATTTCTTCATAGAAACTTCTTATCTACTACCTTCAAGGCAAAAACACAATGGGAAATTGAGGGATTTTAATGCTGTCTTCTTCCTCCCTTTAGAAGACAGTGATATAACACATCAATACTAATATGTTCAATATAAATAACAAAAATCTCAATAATGTAGACTATTGGTAGATTTGGGTATCATAGAGCTATAGCAAATAACCATTTGCTTTCTGAAATAATTCATCAAAAAAAAAAAAAAAGCTCTTTAAGTAATAAGTGCCTCAGGCTTTTAAAAAGTGTTTTGCTTTACAAAAAAAAAAAGAAAGAAAAAAATAATATTAATAGATCTTTTCTTGAATGCAGATATTGTGTAAATTGAGTCATCCCAAAAGGTTATTGACTGGAAGAGATTATGCTGAGTGAAATAAGTCAAGCAGAGAGAGTCAATTATCATATGGTCTCACTTATTTGTGGAACATAACAAATAGCATGGAGGACATGGGGAGTTAGGAGAAGGGAGTTGGGGGAAATTGGAAGGGGAGGTGAACAATGAGAGACTATGGACTCTGAAAAACAATCTGAAGGGTTTGAAGAGGTGGGGGGGTGGGAGGTTAGGGGAACCAGGTGGTGGGTATTAGAGAGGGCACGGACTGCATGGAGCATTGGGTATGGTACAAAAACAATGAATACTGTTATGCTGAAAATAAATTTTAAAAATGATTATAAAAAAAAGGTTATTGAAACACAGATCTCCTCATGACCCACTTAGCTGGTGGCACATATTACCTACTTTTGATAAAATTGTCATTATCATAGTTAACTGCAGTGTTAAGCAAAATGTGTGTTGCAAGGCATCCTGGAGACAGAATGGTAGACTCTGATGGTATTTAAGGGCACATTACATTGGCTTTGGAGTTAATGAATTTGAGTGTTGCTCCCAAACTTTGTTATTTTATAGATGAATAACTTTGTAAACTTACATAATTTCCTTAACTTTAGTTTCACCATCTGTAAAACAAAGCTGATAGTAGAAAATCAAAGAACTCTAAATATAAAAGAGGCTACAGATATTAAGTGAGATTATTATAAGATAAAGAATACAAAATAGATGGCACAACCTTGACATTTTTCAACAAATGTTTCTTGGGTAAATATGAAGAATTTTGTAAAAAAAAAAAAAAAAAAAAAGAGAGAGAGAGAGAGAGAAAGACCTTAAATTAAAGTGGCAGATTTAGAATCCATATTGAGTGTCCTTTTTCTCTAAACATCACTTAAATGAATAAATGGAAGGTGACTTTTGAAAAAAATGGGGGAAGCACAAATTCCCAAAGGCAAAGAGAATGGAATAGAAGATATCTCTATAATTTAGAAGATGGAAAACAAGTAGACGTATGATAACTGACTTAGCAGATCAAAGAATGTTGAATCCTTAGCTGGCAGGGATAAATCCAAGAAACATTAAAATTTGCATCACAGAGCCATAAAAAGCTTTTGTACATCTGAATAAGGAATTAAGGCTGATCAAAAAACAGGAGGATTTATTGAAAAAAACATTTTTAAAGTTCAATTAGATACTATGGTATTTTTGTGACATAAGCAAAAATTCTCTGAAAGTCCTCCCAGCAAGAGGTGAAGTCTGTATACCTTCTTCTTGAATTTGGGCAGGCTTGTAACTGCTCCTACCAGTAGAGTTCAGCAAGAGTGATACTATGTGACTTCTGGTGCTAGGTTACAAAGGGCCATACAGCTTTGACCTTCATCAGAATACATACTTTGGAGCCATGGAAGAGGGTCAATACCTGTGAGACTACTGTGGGGAAAAGACCACAAGGAGGCATTCTCATTGACTATCTCAGGCATCTTTGTTAGGATCTTGACTGATGGAAGCATCTTGAAAGTGGTTTGTTCAGGAACAACTGTTCTGTCTTCCAGGTATTTCTGTTACTCCTCATCACTTATGTCACCCGAGCTGGAGTCCCAAGTATCATGAAGGGAGAGGACTTACCCATGTTGTACCTTTTTAAAATTCTTCACTTACAAAAATCTGTAAGTATAATAAAAATTGTTGTTTTATACTACTAAGTTTTGGATAAAGGATGTGGTTGTTAGGTGACAATAGATAACTGAAATAGGCCTCATAAGGCAAAAAAATAGACCTCATAAGGCAAAGAGTTTCCACAGATTTTTGTCTTTTAAAAAAAAAAATTTATTTTTAAGTGATCTTTACACCTGATGTGGGGCTTAAACTCACAATCTCAAGATCAAGAGTTTCACTGAGTGAACCAGCTAGGCAACCCAGAGTTCTCTTTGCTGATGGCTAGTGATCTGTTCTTTCTCAAACCCTGGCAGTTTACTAGAGGGCAAAAGAGGTTTTCCTGGCTATCAGAGGGTATATCAGACATATTTGAGAACAGAAGTATTACATGTAAAACAGAAAGTAGGTAGAAATTCACATACTAAATCTTACAACTTCCAACATTCTTCCTTCACTTGGCACATGCACACACATCTGGCCACTATGATGCACATCCCATGCCCTATCTTGGAAGAGTTTTATCTTGGAAATCTGTCTAGATGAAAAGAAGAGACCTAAACATATTAACCTAAGTTTCCCAATGATATGGTACAATTGAAGACTCAGATAATAAACCTTACCAGCAAGCACAAAACTTCCAAACATCCTTTTCATGGATCCCTCTTCAATGAAACATTTATCAAAGCTCATTTGAGAAAGGCAAACAGAAGGAAAATAGTTAACAAAATAGTAACCATCTAGGGAGATGAAACTTAGAAAATAAATAAAAGAGTCCTTGCTGACTCTCATTATTGTTAATATCCAAGGATAAGAGAAAATACGAAATAAGACAGAATGCTATCAAAATAATATTATGAAGAACACTTTTTAGCTCTTAGAAAACTAAGTTTTAGGAAATACCTCACAAGAATAAAAGTGGTTATTTGTCTTTCTCAAATTCACTTATTTTTCTTAGCCTAATACCCTCTAGTACCATCCATGTCATTGCAAACAGCAAGATTTCATTTTTTGATGGCTCAGTAATATTCCAGTGTGTGTGTGTGTGTGTGTGTGTGTGTGTGTGTATCCCACATCTTCTTTATCCGTACATCTGTTGATGGACATCTCATATGTGAAATTTAAGAAACAAAATAGAGGAGCATAGAGGAAGGAAGGAAAAAATAAAACAAGATGAAATAAGAGAGGGAAACAAACTTAGGGCTGCTGGAGGGGAGGTGGGTTAGGAGATGGGGTGACTGCGTGATGGGTATTAAGGAGAGCACATGATATAATGAGCACTGTGTTATATAAGCACAGTGTTTTATATAAGACTGATGAATCACTCAACTTTACCTCTGAAACTAATGATACACTATATGTTAATTAATTGAGTTTAATTTTTAAAAGAATAAAAGTGGAAAGAGAAAATTAAAAAAAATAGTTTGTGTGGTCCACAATTAAAAAAAAAAAATTGTTTCCCAAAAGAAATGTCAGAAAATGAAAACAGAATCAATCCAAGGAAACTACCCAAACTGAATACATGTTATAAAAAGCTTCAAAGAATGTTCAGCCCAATAGATAAAAATAGATACATGCAATCTGAGACCCATCATTGTGAAAATAAAGAATGCTGAAAACAAAGGAAAGGATTCTAAAAAATTTCAGATGCCAGAGTAAGACAGAGCAAGATAAAGAAAGAAATGGATTTGTATAAATGATTCAGATCAAAATAGCAGTGAACTTCTCAATGGAAACTCCATGCATTAGCTAGGTATTGCAGCATTAAAAAAAAATCATACTCAAAGTTAGCAGCTTAAAACAACAAATATTTATTATCTCACAATTTTTCTGGGCCAGTAACCTAGGAGTGATCTAACTTGGTGCTTCTGGCTCAATCAAGGCATGGCTGAGACTCTAGTAATCTCAAGTGTCAACTGGAGGAGAATCTGCTTCCAAGCTCACTCATGGTTGTTGGCTGGACTCAGGTCCTTGCTGACTCTAGCAGACATCTGTTCTTTGCCCCGTGGGCCTCATCCTAGAGCCACTCAGAACATGGAAGTTGGCTGTTCTCCTTAAGGGAGTAAAACACTGAGAGAATGAAATGATGGATGTCCTGAATAGAAGCCACTATCTTTTTGTCCATTATCAAAAATTGTGCCCCATGATTTCTCCCTATTTCTAGTCATTAAAATTGAACAACAGGTCTAACCACAAGCAGGGGAGAGGACTACAAAAAGATGTGAGTACCAGGAAGTGGGGACCACTTGGGGCCATTTTAGTGGCTGCCTGCCACATACTGGGAGTCAGAATGTAATGGAGCAATGCTTTAAAATTCAGAGGGATTAATTTGTCTAAACTAGTATTCTATGACCAAACTAATAATCATGCATGAACATAGACAAACAGCATTTTCAATTTTCATTTTCACTTGTATGCAAGTTCTCTAATTTTACCTTGCATACACCTTTTCCCTGTGTGGGGTATGCTATGGTAAACCTGTGGCATCCTCCACACAGAAGGAGGCACTGACTCCCCAGATACTGGGAATACTGACTGCTGACTGCTCACAGTTAAGCAGTTCTCCAGAAATTCCCCTTGGCTGAAGGGAGCATTTTTACCTAAAGCTATGTCCCCTCCCTCAGGAAAGCCTGTATCCAGTGACTGCTCAATGGGGAAGTGTACAAATATTAAGACATCTATCCTCAATTTGCAATAACTCTGAAGGACCATCCCAGCTCCTGAATTCCCTCTGGGTCAGCTGAGATCTATGGTCTGTATTGCAGTTCAACTTCTCTTTCTACCCAACTCTCTCACTTCTTCACAAGTGTTCCTGAGAGCATTCCTGAATACACTTCTTGCATACAAATTTCCTTCTTGAAGCTATTTCTTAAGTAACCCAACTAAAAACAATTCTTACCAGAAGTGGATGAGGAAAAAGAGTCTAAAAATGAGAGTTTGGAGCTAGATCATCACCAGATGGCTGGCAACAAGTACAGCATCATGGGTGGTAATTGGAGTGATGATAGCAACTGGCATATTATAACAGGGAAATTTTTAAATTGTGCATTGATTGTAAAGTGGGATGGGAAATCAATTAAAGAAAATGCCCCAGCAGGTGCTCTATCTCAGGCATTTGATAGGTTCTGAAGAGGCTGTTATTATAACAGCAACAGAATAAGATGGCAGTTGCTCATGCTATTGATGCATTGGAGAAGGAAAATGAGGTTTAATGATGCCAGAGACCAAAAAGCTAAGAATCTGATCTAGGACTTAATTATAAGTGAAATAGAGTTCCAGCGGTCTATTTTTCAATTGTGCTATGCAAAAATCAGGGTTCAGATTAGGAAGGAGTAGGACCCTAAAGCTTTCATTGGACACCAGAGCTTCTCCTGAAACCTGTAGGCCTTCAAAAGTGGCCCACTCCTTGGGGTCCCTGGGTGGCTCAGTGGGTTAAGCCTCTGCCTTCAGCTCAGGTCATGATCTCAGAATCCTGGGAGCGAGTCCCGTATCGGGCTCTCTGCTTGACAGGGAGCCTGCTTCTTCCTCTCTCTCTGCTTGCCTCTCTGCCTACTTGTAATGTCTTTCTGTCAAATAAATAAATAAAATCTTTAAAAAAAAAAGTGGCCCACTCCTTCCCATTAAAGTCTAGCATACTCCTATTTTTATGAAAATATGATGCAGAGGCCTCTGTTTTTTAAGACAACATACAACCTTCTCAGGATCTACCTCCATTGATCCTCCTAGTTGCCAGAAATAAATAAATAAATAAATAAATAAATAAATAAACAAACAAACAAACAAATAAAAATAAATAAATAAGGCCAAATCACCATTTAATCCAGGGAGATGGTAGCCTCTTAAAGAGGAGAAGTACTGGGGCGCCTGGATTGCTCAGTGGGTTAAAGCCTCTGCCTTCTGCTCAGTTCATGATCCCAGGGTCCTGGGATCGAGCCCCGCATCAGGCTGTCTGCTTCGTGGGGAGCCTGCTTCCTCCTCTCTCTCTCTGCCTGCCTCTGTGCCTACTTGTGATCTCTGTCTGTCAAATAAATAAATAAAATCTTTAAAAAAAAAACAAAAAGAGGAGAAGTACTGGACTGAAAGAGTTTTATGATATAGCCAATACATATCAGTAAGACCCACAATAATGTGTATGGTTGTGGAATCTGTAAGGACTGGATAAAGGTCAGTTAGGTAAAAAGTTAGATTTTTTAAGATTTATTGATATAAAGACACTCTCCTCCGTATATGAAAAACTGATATAGGATTAGAAAGGGTACACTTGGTTTATAAATTGGTCAGTTCATACATGAGTAAAAGTTGAAAATATATCGCTAATACAGAACTGTCCTACTCAATGTGGCCCTGAAAATAGGGGTGTGCAAAATTATTTCTGTGGGAGAAACTTCTTGCACCACACCTGATATTTCACGTTGTTTAAAAAGAAAAGTTCCCCAAGCCAAAACACACATAAATTCTGGTGCAAAGTGACTTGATTTCTTATTCAAGGACCTGCAAAGACAAAGATCAGCAGATAAGGAACTATAAGTTCTGGAAGAAGCATGTGAATGGACCTGAGAGATTATGAAGTGTAAAGATCTTTGTATTACATGCTATTGACAATCAGTGAGAACTCATCATGGGAAAGGCACTAAAAAAAACCAAGTAGACAGAATGGCTTAGCCAGTTGACATAAACCAGATCTTGTCTTTGGACATTATCTTGTAACAATTGATTCTTGACCAAAGTCATGGTAGTGGGGATGAATACTATTCAGGATGCCCCACCTACCAATCTGATCTAGCTACCGTTGAAACACAGACCAAGTCTGAGTCCCAGTATGGCAGCATCTCTTCAGTCACCCCCATGGTGGCAATCTGACTTCACAGGACTCTTCATTCTGAAAGGAGCAGCTAGCTTTAATACATTCTAGGTATATAAGAATTAACACATTCTAGGTATGTATTTGCTTTTTCTTCTTGTGTAACATCAACTAGTCTCTAAGGAACCTGAACTAGGACACTCCTGAAATGACTGTTGGATGTGTTCCACAAAATGAAAAATTGAACTAAGAAAGAAAGTCATTGGATTCAGCTATCACAGGTTCCAACAAAAGAGATATAGTATGGGAAAACCTAGAATGATGATTAGGAAGAATCCAAAATGATCATTGTGAGGCTATTTTAAAGAAATAGCATTCCAGAATCTTCCAGAAGAGATTTCTTACTAAAATATTATGGAAAAAAACAGGCTAGTGTGTGAGTGTGTATGTTGCATATGCTATAAAAATGGATGGAACCACATCTTTTACAAAAATCTTGGCAGGAAATTTATCAAAACAAATAATTCTCTACATAATTATTTTCTAATTACTTTGTAAATTTATGCCTTGCCTTGTCCTTAAGTGGACTTGGTCAATTCAGCTTGCTATAAAACTTTTATACATTATTTACAACTTTTACTCCAATTCAGCAAGGTAGGAATTAATTTTGCTTTAGCTTGTTTCAGAGTATAATCAGTGTCTCTGAGGGGTTAAATAACTTGTTCAAAGTCACCCAAGAGGCTAAGCCATACTCCAAACCAGAAAAGTAGTTCTGTTAGAGTAAATATGAGTGATTTCTTTTCTACCTCTATGTTTCCAACTTTCTGAAATACGGTTATGCTGATTTTATAGCGAAAATAAATAGAAAATAAGGAAAAAATAGACTTACAAGGTGTTCTATACATATCCGTTGAATCTCCAAGTGAACCAACAACACATAACAATTGTCATTCAAGAGCCTCTGGTTCTATTTTAAGAGACTTGGTTTAATTTCATGCCAGAAAATTGTGTTCTCAGCCTAAATATTCCACATGGTTTTGAGCAAGTATGTCATTTTCACTCCTTAATTTAATAACTCTAAATAATTGTGTTCAACAACTTAGCTATCTACATTTTGGATATGGCTGAAGAGGTTCTTATTTAAGCAGTAGTATAGCTTTTAGGTAACAAATAGAGATTTCTATAGTAGAAGGAAGCAGTCTTTTTGAGTATAACAGGAAAATATTGTCATAATAAAAAAAGTCACATCTATTAGTTCCATTGGTTGTTATTGTGTCTTCTCTCTTTTATAAAATGCACACTAAGTATACTTGAGACATAAAAAAGAAAGTAAAATGGGTAGTTTTTGCAGTCTCTGGACAGGTAGCTTCATTCATAAAAGCAACTCATAAAGTTCACTGAGAAGATTGAAAAAAAAATGCAAGAGCTTAATGAACTTAGAGAATATACTGAGTTATTGGCCGATACTGCAACCCCCGTCATCTCATTCCTTTCAAAATTATAAATGGATCTTATGAAAAAGGTATTTTTTAAGAGTATGCTATGTACTACCATCGGATTACTTTTAAATTAGATCTGTAGTCAGGTGCTTGAACTTTAATGAGGTAATTTTTCTCATTTTAGCCACTCAGGATAAGAAAAGCAGCTATGTATGTAATGGTCTCAATCAAACCTCTTTCTATTACCATAAATTTACTTTAGAATCCATTATTTTCAGGAGAAAGTGGGTTAAATATCTCTTGGGTAACTTCACATACAAAGAAGTGTGATGGGGTTAGGAGGGGACCTAGTAACTATCATCCTTGTCCTCCAAATCAATTTCAGAACTGAGAGATAGATTAGTATAGGAGTTAAGCATATGGCAATCAAGACACCACTTCATTACCAATAACACCAATATTGGAAAATATGAGCTAGAGTAAGTGCCAATGAAGCAAGCTAGCCTCCCCTCCCCCATAATTAGAGAAATGAGTGGGAAGACAGAGAAAAACCATATGTCACTCAAATGAAAAATCGAGTCACAGGAAAACATAAAGAAAGGCAAAAATAGTGCCTTCTGAACCTGTTATCCTGGGCCCTTGTGCGTGATCAAACACCTATAAGATTTAACCTTTTCATGAGATCTAGTAATGATTCAAATGACGAAGATAAAATTATAATCCATAAATTGACTAAAATGCTTGTTTTCTTCCCATACTGAAAATTGCCTGATGGCAAAGGTTGACATCTACATTCTCAAATTCTAAGAATATTTTTTTAAATAGTGAATAAAATAAAATAGAAAGGTATGGACAAAAATTGGTTTAAGGGCATCAGAGGTTGCTGCTTAGTAGATATTCAGGGCTAGTGTCACAGAGGAGGGAGGGTTTAGTCAGAGTTTGAAAAAAGAATGATATGTGAAGAGTGAAAAAAAGAAAGAAAAAGAATTTCCAGGCAGGGAAAACTACAGGGACATATTAATAATAAACAGTATATTTTGAGAAAATGGGTTGACCTTCTGGGCTGGAGGGAAAAGGTCAGATTGTGATGAAAACGTAATATGATGGAATGGAAGTTTAGAACTGGGCTCTTGAGGAAATTATTGGCTTTGCAAGGGAGTTGCTTTGTTTCATATTATTTTCGAAATAGATGGGAACTATTGAAGATTTTTAAGCAAAACTGTAATATAAAAATAGCAATTTAGGAGAAAAAATAAGCTGACAGAAACTACCAAATGAATTAGAAGAATATCAAGCCTGGGATAGCGAAATAAAAATGAAGAAATAGATCCCTTAGCTTTCCTCATCTAATTTTTCCCTGTCTTTGACATCCAGACCTACCATGGTAATTAGATTAACTGCATAGATGTGTATGTGTATGTTGCACAGAAATTATTTTCAGCTTTAAAAATTTACATTAAAAAATAAAAATAATTTAAAAATTAAAAAATAAAAATTTACATCAAAAATTTTTCTTTTTTATCATGCAAGCCTGTTTTAATTGATGTATTTATGTTCAGCTCTTAAAATTAACTCCTGAAAATATTTAATAGTGAAAGACAAAAGAGATTTGAATACAAAAACCCTTCTTTGACTACTTTTCCTTTTCCCATTCTTCTCGTTCTATTTCTTAAAAAGACTTTTAAATCTCATTTATTGGAAAATGTCTAGCAACTCCAATTCCATATGTGTCACTTGGCCTTGTTCTCCATCACACTGAGAGATTCCATCATCTCCTTTATTCCCTCAACCAATTAATCACTACATTTGCCTTCTTTTTAAAAAATGTACTTATTTATTTGTTTGTTTAGGAGAAAGAGAGTGCAAGTGTGTTCACATGCACACACACAAGTGGAGGGAAAGGTGGAGAAAAAGGGAGAGAAGCAGACTCCCCACTGAGCAGGGAGCCTGACAAAGGGCTCCATCCCAGAACCCTGAGATCATGACCTGAGCTGAAATCAAGAGTCAGTTGTTTAACCCACTGAGCCACCCAGTTGCCTCACCTTTGACTTCTTATATCCTAAATGTTTTCCTTATGTGTTGTGATCACTCTGGAAAAGCAGAATGGATCCTGATTCAAAATTTAGTTCAGATGTACAAATTGATGACCCCAGCACATACAAGAGGGTATGGTAAGTATCATTACTTAGAAAATAAGGCTTTCTGAGAATGTAATGACAGGTTCCCCAAGCTGGTCTGAAAATGGCTTGAGAGAGAAGGAAAGGAGACCAGCTTGAGGTTTTTATTTTGGTTAGTATCTGGGGCCAGAATGAGGGTTCAAATGTGTTAATAGGGACTGGTGTGGTTTGAATTCCCTTCTAGACCCAAAAGACAAAACACCGGACTTTCTTACCTTCCCCAAACAGGGGTGAAGGCTTAAAAGCTGTCATCAGTCAAACAACAAAAACTGGAGTCAAACTCATTATTACACTATGAAACACCATTCACATCTCTCATTTTCACTGGTGTCTTAAACTCCCAATTAATCTCTCTTCCTCTAATCTCTGTGATCTGCCAATCCATCTTTCACCATCAGGCCAGGCTTGCACATTTGCAAATCTGATGATGCCATGACCCTGGTCAAAATTCTTCAGTGTTCTGCATCTCTAAGCAGTAATTCTCAAATGCTCTCATTGAAATTTAGGGGATTTTATCCTGAAAACAGAAGAAAATTCAAAGCAGTTCTCTTCAAGACAAATATTTTTGAAGTCTATTGTTATATCTTAAATTCCTCTACTGAGATTTTGTCTTTTCCTACAGATAGTCATATAAGTTTTAGTATAAAAATAATCCCCCACATACCTTCTGTCTGTAGTGCCCTGCCTCTACCCTCACTAGACAAAACTTTTTTGGGGGGTGGGGGGCTTGGTATAATTATTCTTCAAATTAGGGATTTTAGCCCCTCTTTGAAGCATTTCCCTAAGTTAACTCTGAACATTAAACACATCAACATTATAGCAAGGATTTTTTTTTTTGTATTTTTTTTCATATCTACCTTCCCCAAAGTTTTCATGGACAAGTACAGGGTCCTTTCAACTACATGAGCTGACACAAACCCTAATGTAGAGTGGTATTCAGTACACTTTTATTGAGTGAATGAAGAAATATTTCTGGTGACATTTATGATAATGACTGTTGCTGCCCTTTCCCTTAAATGCTATTAAAGAAACATCTTTAGTAATAATAGGGTTGAAATTCTTAATTTACCTCATATGAAAGGTGATTTAAATATAGTTAAAATTACAAGACACATTCATTTTAAAAGGTATTATAAGATGGCCAAAAGAGAAAGAAAAAACCCAACAACAGAATAGCAAAATAGCAAAAAAGTAAGTAAAATTAAAAAGAAACTTAGAGAGAAAAAAAAAAAGCATGAGCAAAAAAAAAAAAACAAAAACAATTTAAAAAAAAAAAAAAACACCCCACTTGTCTGTGTAAGCTCTCAAGAGTAAAAACCAGGGGCGAAGAAATTCACACAATATCACAGGGCTGAGTGGTATGAGAGGGGAAAGAGAATTTATACAAACCATGAGGGAACAAACTGGGGCAGGAGAGAGGCAAAAATATTTAAATGTGAAGCAAGCCCATGAAAATATAATTATATTTGCTGATAAGGGGACAGTGGGCTTCAGGTGGGCAGTGAGATAAGCTGAATGCATTATTATGTGTGTGTGTGATGGGAATATGTAAGTAAAAGATGAACTTTTTACTACTGGTTATAAGTTAGAAGTTGCTAAATTCTTATCCTAGTTTATTTGTGTAATATGTCCCCATCCTCAGACCATTTGAATTATGGACCCCAGGATATTTATTTTCCTTTTGCTCACAGAGTGATAATGAAAAGAATAAGAATAATGAAAATAGAATAATAATTACAATAATAATACAGCATTTACAACTTATAGTCTACAAATTCAATTGTGTTAGAAATATATATATTTTTTTCTCAGACATAAAGGAATTCCTGTTTTGAGCCCCACAGCACTCAGTTGGAAGAGAACACTCTTGGTCCTTCTTTCATCTCTCTTCCACTCCAGCTACCCTGGCTTAGAAATTAATGAAAGTATCAAGGAATAAAGAGAGAAGAGAGAGAAGGATATAGACCTCAGTAATCAGTTCCTATGCTTGGCCTCTGAGACACTACCACCATGCCCATGTGTCAGTCCCCCGTCTGGCAGCGCTCAGGAACCCTCTGCTCCCAGACGTATAGCTCTCTGGTCTCATCTTTCCTTCCTAGAACTTATAGTAATTTATTTCTAAATTCAGAGAGAATCCTTCTCCCCTCAAATTATGGGTCAAGATGTATTGCCTCTACCCAGAATCCTCTCTTCTCTCTGGGAAGAAAGGAAAGAAAAAGCCAAAAGAATTGATGACTTCTTTCAGCACTTAAGTCAATAGCATTTTGTTATGAAGAGGGGTCAATAAAACCATAAGAGAGAGAAAGATTACCATCATATAAGCATTATCCTGACATAGCAGTTATCATTTATTGCTTGCTTACTACATGCCAGGCACTGAGGTCATCATCAGTTCATGCTGGTCAGTGTTTGAGTGGTATTGTTCATAAAGAGAATCTCTTGTATTGAAGAAAAGAAAATTCTCAGGAATAGTTACTAGAGAAAATATGAGTTAAATCCATTGAATTCAGAAGTGAAGACACAGAGATCAGTGGCACACTGGGGAGAGGCAGAGAGAACAAAGAAAAGGAGACAGAAGGTTTTTGCAGGTAGCAAGTTAAAGGCATAATTGGCATTTGACAAAGCAGACCTGAGGGCTCAGCAAAGATTGAACAAGAATAAACCATACTTAGTAGTCCTTAGCAACAGGGCTCTCTCCTTACACAATGACATTACAGTGGAAAAGGTCGTTTGTTAATTAAGTCAATAGTAACTAGCAAAAGAGTATTTTACAGAAAGATGCTGTTTAAATACTTCTGACACGGGAGAGAATTTGGGAAGGAATTTTTGGAGGATTTTGTACACTCAACAAAAAACAATATAAAGAAGGAAAGAATTTGAATTATAGACAAATTAAATTGAGTCTGTGTAAGAAGGGACTTCCTCCATTCCAGAGACTTATTTTATCTGCTAATGGTCCTTTTCACAGACCATGTAAATAAACTTAATATATCCCAGGTCTATATTTCTTTGGTTGTTATTTCTGATATTATTGCATGGAAGAAAGCTCTTAAGGGCAAAAAGAGTTCATTTACTACTTGAAAGGTAGCATAATATGCCACTCCAAGATATGCCAATCAAGTGTTAAGGGTTATTTTGAGCTAAAGTTACTTGAAAAACAGCAGGTGCCAGAAAGGCTGTCTGACCTCTCCTTTTTCTTCCTGAAAGCAGGAGATAAATCTCCATATGTAAGATAACCTGTACCTGAAAGAAAGTAACACTCTTTTTTTTTTTTTAAGATTTTATTTATTTATTTGACACAGAGAGAGATCACAAGTAGGCCGGAGAGGCAGGCAGAGAGAGAGAGGAGGAAGCAGGTTCCCTGCTGAGCAGAGAGCCTGAGGCAGGGTTAGATCCCAGGACCCTGGGATCATGACCTGAGCTGAAGGCAGAAACTTTAACCCACTGAGCCACCCAGGCGCCCCAGAAAGAAACACTCTTATTGCCAGACAGAGGAAGTCTCACACTTGTTAGAATGGTTATCATAAAAAAGACTAGAGATAACAAATGTTGCTGAAAATGTGGAGAAAATGGAATCCTTATGCACTGTTAGTAGAAATACATATTGGTACAGTCATATAGAAGACAGTATGGAGTTTCCTCAAAATGTTAAAAATAGAATTATCATATGAGCCAACAACTCCACTGCTGGGTATATCTCCAAAGGAAACGAAAACAGGATCTTGAAAAGAAATCTGTGCTCCCATGTTAATTGCAACATTATTCATAATAAGCAAGATAGAGAAACAACCTAAGTGTCTATCAAGTGATGAGGATACAGAAGATGTGGTATATATACCATGGACTATTAATTGGCCGTGAGAAAGAAGGAATTTCTGCCATTTGCAGTCGTGGATGAAACTTAAAGGCCTTATGCTAAGTGAAGTAAGGCAAGCAGAGAAAGACAAATACTGTATGCTCTCATTTATATGTGGAACCAAAAAAAAAAAATCAATGTAGAAATGAAGAGTCGAATGTTGGTTAGCAGTGGCTGAGGGGTGGGTGAAATGGGGAGAGGCTGGTCAAAGTATACAAATTTACAGTTATACATACAGCATGATGATTATATAGTCAATAAATACCATGTTATATGCTTGACTATTGTTAACAGAGTAGATCTTTAATGTTCTCATCACAAAAAAAGAAATGATAATTACGTGACATGATGGAGGTGTTAGCTAACACTGTCATGACAATCATTTTACAGTATATAAGTGTATCAAATCAACATGTTATACACTTAAACAATGTTAGATCTCGATTGTATCTCAATAAAGCTGGGGAGAAAAAGAAGCAGAGAAGAATAAAAACAAGATTGAGAAAAGTTAATAAATACAAACAAGAGTGCCAATCAAAATCAGAAAGATATATTAAAAAACAACTAATATAAATTGTTCCTAAAAGAACATAGTCAGTAAGAAAATAAAATTTTAGAAGAAAATAAAAAATGAAAAAATGCCAGCATCAGTGTTATTTCATTTGGGAAATTTTGTCTTAGTTACCATAGAGATAGCTTCAGAGAGAGAGCCCATATATGTTAGGTCGTCATGAAATGATGTCAATTATTTTTTGACTTCACACATGAAATGTTTAAACCACATAAAATAGAAGAGCTGCAGTGAAATTATAAGATCAGATGTTTATTGCATGCATAGTATGCTATTTTACAACATTTTGGCAAAATTCCATTTTAGTAAAATGGTGAGTAGTAGCTTCCTATTACAGACATAATAGTTAAACTTAAACTCTTTATGTTTGTTATTAAATATTCACATGAAACACAAATTCTCAGCAGTTAAGAATATTTCTTTCTCTGATTTTGCTCTCTATGGCTCCTAACTGGCAGTGGTGGAAGAGGGCTGTGAACTCTGTGTGGGGGGAGGTGACATTTTAAGATACCACAGAAGAATGAACTACAAAATGCAAAAAGAACATGAAGCTGAAAAATGTCAAAAAGACAAAGATACTAAATCTCATTTTCTTCAGCTTGTCAAACTTAATTTCATCTCTTACATGTAAAGGATTTTTTGGAAAATAATTAAGTTCAAGAGGCTGCAGGGTCTAAATGATTCCTGAGGTTGCTAGAATTCTTAATAAAAAAATCCAGGGAGTGTAAGTATATCCAGGTGTTCCACAAAGCTCAAGATTTATAATTGAATTAACAAAGAACTCCAAAAGGAACAAAAGAGGCCTCCATGACCATCTGTTACTAGCACCAAAAGGCAATTGAAACTGAGTGTTTGGGCAACAGGAACAAGGGTTGGTTAGGAGTAGATTTAAAGCCAAGATTTCTCTATTTATAATTTTATTAAGAGATAAGTTATAAGAAACATGTTTTGTTTTTTCAATAAAGTAGACTACTTTGTTGTTTTTAATTTCAGTTTTGTTCAGCTATAACTGACATATAATATGGTAGGATTTAAAGTGTACATTGTGATAATCTGATATACATTGTGGAAGGCTTCATCAATCTAGTTAATTAATTCATCATCACCTCACATATTTATCTCCTTTTGGTGAAAATATTCAAATTCTACTGTGTTAGCAAACTGCAATTATACAATAGTGTTATTAACTGTAGTCATCATGTTTTACATTAGATTTTCAGGTCTTATTCACCTTATAGCTGAAAGTTTATACTCTTTACCAACCTGCCCCTGTTTCCCTCACTCCACCCCCAGCCCCTGCCAACATTTTTTCCTATTCTCTGTTTCTGTGTGTTTCCTTCTAATCTACAAAATAATCCAAGTGTATGACAATTTTGGTAAAGATTCCTTTAATTCCTTTAATTATTTTTAGAGAACAGTTTCTGCTGCAATAAACATGCTGATAAATATCACAAAAAGAAAAGTTGCTTACATTGAAAATGTTTAATTTCTTCACAGATTTGCTTGCAGAAGATCCTACAGCTAATAATGTGTGGCAATATAGAACAGAGAGAAGATTCATCATAGCCACATAAAGCAATGTCTCTCAAACTGAGATCTTTATACAAATAACCACATTTGTGGTTAAAATATTGAAATAATGGGGCACCTGTGTGGCTCAGTGGGTTAATGTCTCTGCCTTCAGCTCAGGTCATGATCTCAGGGTCCTGGGATCGAGCCCTGCATCAGGTTCTCTGCTCAGTGGGGAGCCTGCTTCCTCCTCTCTCTCTGCCCGCCTCTCTGCCTACTTGGATCTCTGTCTGTCAAATTAATAAATAAAATCTTTTTAAAAAATAGTGAAATACTTAGATTTGATTGATAAATAGCTTCTGTCCCATGAGTAGATCTACTGAGTCAGCTGTGAAGTTCAGGAATCTCTGGTGAAACTGGGTCTACCCAAAACAAAGGATAATTTTTCTTCAAATAATGTATACCCCTGCTCCTAAATCTTGTGCCCACATAGATGGATGTGACTGTCCAGAAAACCTTTTTTTTGTTGTTGATTGACACAAAGAAGCTATCTAAATTAGCAATACTGCTTGCCTATTCTGGAAACTAGTATGTGCTTGCTTGGCCACAAGTTACAAATAGCTATTACAAAATAACCACAAAACAGTTCTAACGGTTTTCTACAAGACTGAATGATGCAATTCTTCCAGATAGACATCCTTGGCAACCTGAGCTTCAGACTTCTCTGGGGTTCATTCCTGTATTATTTCATAATAACACAGGAATGCCATTATAATAATACAGAATTGCCAAACTGAGCAATGCCATTCAATTCCAATGTTCATATTTGCAAGTGTATTTAAGATAAAGTTGAATCAAGTAATTACCTATAATGAAAGAGTTTTATTTCTAATATATTGTTAAATAAGTCTAGCTGCCAATAAATAGGCAAGTCCAAATGTCAAAATGACAATTATTCCACACTCATATTGAATTATGCTAGTGGTTACAAAGATAAAATCCATTTGCCCCATGTAATAAACATGAAAATAGATGGTACAGTCAAAAGGTTTACATGCAGATAGTTTAGCGGAGTAGTTACAAATGTATTTGCAGAATGAAAAGAACCAGTAAGGGATGATGAAGTACATTGGGACTAGTAAGAATAAAGAATGTTTATCAAATCTAAACCCAAAGAAGTAAATGGGAGAACAGAGTTATTAGAACCCAAGAAGATCCAGAATCATGGAAGAAAAAAGGAAAGAAAGAAAGAAAGAAAGAAAGAAAGAAAGAAAGAAAAGAAAGAAAAGAAAGAAAAAGAAAAGAAAAGAAAAGAAAAGAAAAGAAAAGAAAAGAAAAGAAAAGA